>NC_059427.1:144444684-144686114 GCF_021028975.2 Sphaerodactylus townsendi | reverse complement strand
GTCAGCATGGCCAATTGGCCATGCTGGTAGGGGCTGATGGGAATTGTAGTTCCTGAACATCTGGAGAGCCGCAGGTTCCCTACCCCTGAGGCAGGGGAATGCAAGGAGAGTGGGGCGAAAAACCCGAGGAAATTTTAACGCATCGCCATCTCCTTCGCTTTCCCTGGGAAGGGGGGAAAGTTACATTTTGTGAGCAGTCACAGAACGCGGAGAATCGGATAATTGAAAGCAGAATTAGTATCAACGAGGGGTAGCCGCATGGGTGATAGAAAACACTCTGAGGGTCATGAACGCTTAAAGGAGAACACACATGCATAAAAGGACTATTGTGATGGAATAGTACTGTAAAACTAGCAAAGTCACATATTTTGTGACTTTTGTGACTTTTGTGTTTTGTGAAAAGCATCTTTGCCTTTTGATCTCCGGGAGGGAGGACAGGAAACTATGCAGAGGTGCTAGGATGAAACTTCAAAGGCCTAAGTTACCTCATGGCCTGAACAGAGTTTTCCTGAGAGGGAGAAAACAAAGGTTTGTAAATTCCATCTTGAGACGTGGTCAGAGAAGCATCTCTGGGCCATGGGTTCCCGGAATGGGGACAAGGAACCAAAAGGAATGTGACCAGTTGAGCAATCTCTTACTGCATTTATGTTTTATTTCTTTGTTTTGAACTTTTACAATAAATCCTTGAACAATCAGCTGGTCTGGAGTCATTAGGAGGGAAAAGAACCCAAGATTGAGGTGAGATAAGAGTGGCTTTCCCAAGCTTAATCTCAGCCTCAGTCGTCATATGGTGGCAGCGGATTCTCCGATACTCCAGGGTAAACACCTTCGTGGCTTTGCGGCAGGCTTGCTTTCGTGATTCCAGTGTGAGAATTTTTGGGAGGAGAAGGCTGCGTGCAGGTCGAGATGGTAACCAGAAAGTCTGATGCTGACGGCATGAGTGCTTTGGGAGAAGATGTGCCAGGATCCGGCAGGGAGAAGCCAAGGGGCCAGGGCTCAGGTCTTGAGCGGGACGCCCAGAAGGCTTTCTCAAGTGGCTGGCAGGAGCTCCTAAGAAGCTTTATGCTGATATTATACCGTGGCTGAGGGCACTCCCCAAATCCCATCCTCCCCAGAATTTCACAACCCGGAGCTCACAACCATTTCGAAAGGAAATTCCATGTCTTATCAGAGTGACTGTTGACAGAAAAAAATAAGTCATTTCCTAGCCCCAAATCCAATAACAGCAAGGCCAAAAGGGGAGGATAATCCAAACAGGTTAAGAGGCCTCATTTCCAAACAGGAAAATGAAAGATCTCATCACACACAGCCAACCCGGTAGCCTTGACAAGCAGATACTGGAATAAACTGTCATTTTTCAGGTCACAGAAATCCCTTCCGCCCTAGCTTGTGATTTCCCCCTCACCAATGTCCTCCAAAGAATTCTTCTTCCTAAACACGAGAATGCCAGCTTATCCACTTCCGCATCGAGCTCTAACGTCTTACCAGAGATTTTTTAAAAGATACATATATAGTCAAAAACCTTGAGGGGTGGAACGTGGTTTAGGGCAGAGGCGACTTCTGTATTTGTCACAGCAGCTTGGTGAAAGGGACGTAGAGATCAGGGAAGTTCCCACGGGCTGTGAATCTATGAGATTGTCTTGTCAGATCACAAATTACATTTGGGGACTCCCTGGCAGGAGCTAACAGCAGCTGCTGCCTTCAACCGGGACCCGAGTTTTCAGGGAAGTCTCTGAGGTCGATTCCACACTTGAGTTATCGACCTAAGTTCGAGCTGCGTTCGACCTAAGTGCTCCACACAACCACTGGGATCAATGAGGTTTTGTACCAGCTTCGCCCCGTGTAACGGTCAAATTTCCGACTCCAGTTGGGAATGACTACTTTTTCAGGGAACCACGCTGGAACTCAGCTCAATTCCAGTAAAGTGCGGAATCTCTGGTGCCAGGAGTCCCCCATTCAGCCAATCACAGCTGAGTGTTTCAGGCATGCGTACAGCTGGCCAATCAAAAAACGCCACCTTAACCCTCCATTCCTGCAGCAGTTTTTCCGTGTGTGTCAATGAGGGATAGAGGGAACATGGCTGTAGAACGAAATAGCCAAGTATCAGAGCCAGGCCAGTAGAAGAGGCTTTTAGGATGATTCCGCTCTCCGAGCTGGGATCAAGCTGGTTGCAGTGGGGAACAACAATGGCTTCGACCTAGGTCAGTACCCTTCTCAGGGAACTGGGTCAAACCTATTTTACTCATGTGCGGAATCGTGTTCTTAAGCTGGGCTAGAAGGACCACTGATCCAGCAGGGCTCTTCTTATGGTATTAGGATGCTGAATTGGATGGATCACTGGTCTGATTCAGCAAGTCTTTTCTTAATTTTCTTAGGATGCTGGACTAGATAGTGTTACCGCTGCAGCTTGGGTAACAATAAGTGATTTCAGCTCAGCAACGTAAGGAGGCGCAGGAAGCCGGCGTTCTTCAAAGCAAAAGGATTTTATTTGCAGGTGATGGTCCCAGCTCGATCAGGAGAATCGCGCCCTTGCAACGCGGTGCAAGAACTTTTATTCCCAAACTTCAAAGGGGGCAAAGGGGCAGGAAAAAGGGGAGGAGAGGGGGCAAGTCCCTCTTCCAAACACCAATCAAAACAAACAACACGAAAACAGGATACATTTACAACTTCTGAAAGAGATTACAAATCTCACTGTCCTGCGTCTTCCCGCGAGATCTCACAATGGTGCTGAATGAAAAGCAGATAATGTCCAGTTCATAAAATTCCAGGTGGCTGTGCCCTTCAGTAATACCCTGAGGCTCCCGCCTCACGCCGCTGTGACAAAGAAAAGTTCAAACTGTCCAATGGCGGTCCCTGCATGTCTTCCAACGGCTGGGGACCTTTGGGTGCTGGCAACAGATCCGATTTGCAAGTCCAAAGAGGGTCTTTGTCTTTGTTAAGGAGTCGGATGGGCGTTGGTCTAGGCCAGTGATGGCGAGCCTTTTTGAGACCGAGAATTAGAGCTGCGGCTGAAACACCAGTACCTCATCGCAAAGGGTACCAGCACGGCAATTTCACCTGAATACTGAGGGTTTAGTTTAGAAAAAATGGTTGGCTCCGAGGCGTGCGTTACTCGGGAGTAATCTTGGTGGTAGTCGGTGGCTTTGCTTTGAAGCAACTGTGCAACACTTCGAACGGGTGAATCACGACCCTAGGAGGGTTTACTCAGAAGCAAACCTCATTGCTAGCAACCGAGCTTATTCCCAGGAAAAGGTTCATGCTTTCGTTCTTCCCATGAAAATCAGTAGGATTTAACAGCGCTTAACAGGGTTGCCTACACTGCTTCCCCAAAACTAGATCCTAGGTTTAATGCTAATAATCTCCCTGAAATAATTACACTATTATCACATGATGAACTCTGTTTGCGTGTGCCCACAGAGAGGGCTCTGAGTGCCACCTCTGGCACCCGTGCCATAGGTTCGCCACCACTGGTCTAGGCTGCATTCCAGAGCCAACTTTCCTGTCCCTTAATATCAAACCTTTCTGGCCACTGCTTTGGCCATCAGACGCAAATTTCAAAAATAACATTTCTAAACTTAAACGTTAGGGAAACCTTAAGGGATGAACACATATACTTATAGGCAAGGCCTTCCTAAATTAACAATAACAAAACCTTAAACTAACTGAAGAACCTTGTTAAACTAAAATCCTAAACTGCAGGCACATCATCAATTCAACTAAAGAGGGGCTTTTATTACATCCTAGAATGACATAAACAAGAGGGAAACCATATAACATTGGCACAAACATACATATACGTTCTCTGTGAACCTTATGGAGGTTTCTGAACCACACAAGTCTCCGCGTCCGGGCATGGAGCCAGTGTAGCCAGGCAACCTGACTCAGGAAAATATTTTGTTTATTTTCCTGTGGCGGTAACAATAGGACTAGCTAGACGATGGTGTGATCCATCAGGGCTCTCATTCTTATTATGTTCAAATTTTCTTTAATGTTACCATCCTCAGACTAACAGCTTCAGCCAAAGAGGGGGGGGGGGTTGCTGCTGAGAGTTGTGTAGAGCTGTGTCAGTGGATCTCCTCTCCCCGAGGCACTTGCCCCTGTTGAGGGGTGGATCCGCCGGCGGGCAGCTGTCTACAGCAGTGAGATGCAGCCCTGTGCCAGCAACCCTGTGCCTCTGCCACCCTCGTAGCAGACCTGGAGAAGGTGCTTTTGGTTTCTGGAACCAGTGATAGACTCAGGGTCCAGGTAGAGAACCAGGATGCAGGTAGGATTCCTGGAACCAGAGATGGACTTAGAGTCCAGGTAGGGCCCGGAGACGTCCAAGAATTACAACTGTATCTCCTTCCTTCAGAGATCAGTTTTCCCGGAGAACATAGCTGCTTTGGAGATTAGACTTCGTGGCATGACGCCCTACTGAAGTCCCTGTCCTCTCTGCAGGCTGCATCCCAAATCTCGAAGAATTTTCCCAGCTGGAGTTTAGTAACCCGACCTCCATATCTCACATGAGAATGTGATAGCCCTGGAAATGACGCTGCAAAGTAGCCAACCTGCGGAGCCGAGATTAAACCAATGGTTCTGTCGTGGAGACCACAAGATTTACATCACATGCTAGTAGTGGAGGAGGAGAGGTGATGAATGTGACTCATGACCTGGGTGACTCAGAATAAGCTGCGGGCATCTTATTCTACATGCCTAGATACTTTTTTTCTTGCAGTCGTTCATCTCTCAAAATATCAATAACAATCCCTTCCCACACTCCCAGCACAGCAAGACTGGAGAACAGGCCCTTGGCAAATCCTGGCCAACACCGGGAAGAAAATGTACTCAGGAGTCTTTAAGTAGGAATCCTGGAGGGGGGGGGAGAAGAGATATTCTGCTAGGAAGGGCTTAAACCGACTACTAGCCCTCATTGCGGCAAGGATATCGAAGAGATAGAAAAAGTGCAGAGAAGGGCAACGAGGATGATTGAGGGACTGGAGCACCTTCCCTATGAGGAGAGGCTGCAGCGTTTGGGACTCTTTAGTTTGGAGAGGAGACGTCTGAGGGGGGATATGATTGAAGTCTATAAAATTATGCATGGGGTAGAAAATGTTGACAGAGAGAAATTTTTCTCTCTTCCTCACAATACTAGAACCAGGGGGCATTCATTGAAAATGCTGGGGGGAAGAATTAGGACTAACTAAAAGGAAACACTTCTTCACGCAACGTGTGATTGGTGTTTTGGAGATAATGCTGCCACAGGAGGTGTTGATGGCCACTAACCTGGATAGCTTTAAAAGGGGCTTGGACAGATTTATGGAGGAGAAGTCGATCTATGGCTACCAATCTTGATCCGCCTTGATCTCAGATTGCAAATGCCTTAGCAGACCAGGTGCTCAGGAGCAGCAGCAGCAGCAGGCCATTGCTTTCACATCCTACATGTGAGCTCCCAAAGGCACCTGGTGGGCCACTGCGAGTAGCAGAGAGCTGGACTAGATGGACTTTGGTCTGATCCAGCTGGCTTGTTCTTATGTTCTTATGTTCTTAAGGAAAAATGGCGACGGCCTGTGGCCGTCATCCCAATTGGCAAGCAAGGAGAAGCCCATGAACATTTGAAGAAAGGATATTTTTATCTTTAAACATGCAGCACAGAGAATATATTCGGTTCCCATTAGCGTTGGGTTGGGAAATACCTGGAGATTTCAGGAGTGGGGTTTGGGGAGGGGAGGAGATTTCAGTTAGGCATAATTATAGAGGTGGGGAGACCGGCAGGAGGTGGCGCCGGGCCAGCATCCTGCCGCAAGCCTGCCAAAGCGCCCCTTGAGTTGAGGGGCACCGGGTGGGCCTGCAGCAGACTTCAGTGTGTGGGGGGCGATTTTGCACCCCCCCTCCCACGTGACCTGATGGGCGGGGACCAGGGATACCCCATCCCTCTGGCAGGTAGGTATGCCTTCGAGAAGGGAAGTCAGGGAATCCACCGTCAGCATACACTGGCCATGCTGGTAGGGGCTGAGGGAATTGGTAGTTCCCTGAACATCTGGAGAGCCGCAGGGTTCACTCCTGCCCCTGGTACAGGGGTAGGGAACCTGCGGCTCTCCAGATGTTCAGGAACTACAATTCCCATTAGCCTCTGTCAGCATGGCCAATTGGCCATGCTGGTAGGGGCTGATGGGAATTGTAGTTCCTGAACATCTGGAGAGCCGCAGGTTCCCTACCCCTTATAATACCATAGGGATCACCTTCCCAAGTGGTCAGTTTCTCCAGGGGAACTGATTTCTGGTGCCTGAAGACCAGTTGTGATCCCATTTTCTAAAAAAAAAAACTTGGTGGGGGTGCTCCCTCTCAGGAAGGTGCCCCCACCCTCCCACCCCCGCCACACACACACCCAGCATGGCACAGGTTGTCCAACTACAGTCACTTCCTCCCGAGCAGCTGCCCAACCCCTTTTGCTTAGCAAACCTTCTGATTGGCTGTTGGAGATTTGATTGGCTGTGCGCTTTGGCATCAGCGGCCACCGCTGCATAAGGATTTCCACCTGTGTGGCTGAAGGGAAGTCACGGCAGCCATTTTGTGGCTGCTGTACTCACTACGCCAGTGATGGCGAACCTATGGCACGGGTGCCACAGGTGGCACTCAGAGCCCTCTCTGTGGGCACGCGTGCACAGAGTTCATCGTGTGGGGGGGGGCGGAAAATCACCCCCCCCATACTCACATCTAGGCTAGCCTGGGCACAATCCTTTACCTGGGAGTAAGCTCAGTTGCTGGCAATGGGGCTTGCTTCTGAGTAAACCCTCCTGGGGTCGTGATTCACCCATTTGAAGTGTTGCACGGTTGCTTCGCCAAGCTTACTCCCGAGTAACGTGCGCCTCGGAGCCAACCGTTTTTTCTAAACTAAAAACTCAGTATTCAGGTTAAATGGCCGTCTTGGCATTTTGCGATGAATAAGTGGGTTTTGGGTTGCAATTTGGGCAAAGGTTCGCCATCGCTGCACTACGCTGTGTCAACATTTCAAAGGTGCCCTGCAGGCTCAAAAAGAATGGAGACCCCCCCTGGCCTCTTTTATTCTATCGGTGCCTATGAGCTACACTGTGGTTTTGCTGGCATAACTTTCCAGCTGTTCTGGGGGGGCACTGCCATGTTTAGAGAGCCCACCAATCCCTGGCATGCCCCCAGCCATGCCCTTTCCTCCTGCCAGCGCAAAGGTTTCTGCTAATACGGCTCCATGCCATTACCCCACCAGGGCCAGCAGCAGTGGGATGCTATGCCAGTACAGCTCGGAGATGCACCGTCCGTAGCAACTGGTTAGTTTGCTGAGTGTTTTCAGCCTCCATCCCTCCCCCCCCCCGCATCCCCGGACTGCAGTGTCATCATCATCATCATCATCAACCTTTTATTAGCATGAGTTTAAAATACAACAGAGAGGTTGAGGAGAATCAAGTTAAAATAAGTAGTTTCAGACATTTCCAGCAGTTAAAACAATAAATAAATAAATAAACTAAAATCTGTGGCGAATCTGTTGTGCCAGCGCCAGGAATTTGGCAACGTCTAGGGATCTCTGAGGAGACCGATCACAAAGCAGATAGAAGGATTTGACCTTGTCTGACCTTGTCTGATGAGTAGGCATAGTTCTCAGTGTATGGGTCTATATATAGTCTTCTAGATGAAGGCTTACATAGTTCACCAATCTAGAAGAGAGGATGTGCTCGATTGTTTCGATGGCTTTTTGTGAGCAGGGACACGTTCTTTGTTGGTATGGGATCTGGAGGAATCTGCCGCTCAGGACTGCTGAGGGCAGGACGTTCAGTCGGGCTAGCATTAAGGTACGTCGGAGGTACGGCGAAGATATATTGTAGAAATACCTCGGTAGCCCTTTACTGAAGGGGGGAAGGTAGGAACCCTCAGGTAGAATGCCCTTCATGTACTGAGTAGAAAGCAGTTGGTTTTCAACATCTAGTAGCCTTAGCGACAGAAGTTTGACTATTTGCGCTTCGTCCATGTTTATGAAGAAATCTAAAGCGAAGCCTAACGAATTAATTTTTTTCTTGATCAGAAGACTCCAAGTGGAGAGATAGGAATCCGAAAGCATTCGCTTTGTTAGGCTAAGGACTGCAGTGTTTACACAAAAACCACATTTAACAATGACCTCCTTCTGAATTAACCCACCCCACATGTTTACACTGAATTCCTGATGTTATCTTTCGATTATGAAGCAATGTTTCAGCTGCGGTTGTCCGAGCCATCGTGGACGTTGTCACGTTTAACACCGAGCTGTCACTTTGAGCAAACACAAACCGCCAGACCAGAACAGGACTGACACAACGGCAGACCTAGGATCCGTACAGGCCGCCGGGACAGATTTGTGGCTTGTTCCATAAAACTCTAGAGTGTGTGCGCATTTTGGGGAAGGAAAAAAAAATGAAAAACGGTTAGCAACCATCTGGAGAAAAAATGTCACAGCACGACATGACACACACACACAAAAAATACAGAGAAGAAAAATGGAACAGTTCTGTTTGAAGAATCACTTCTGTTATATCTGATACGTAATGGCTGATATATAATATCTGATATCATAGAATCATAGCAGTGACGTAGGTATAGATTTTTTATGGGGGGGGTTCGGGGGCGAGGCCACTCCCCCACTGCCTCTGGGGGCGTGGCCACGCCTCCCCAAGCCCCACCCCCAGCCTAAGTGCTTATAAAAGCAGTTATCTGAGCAGGGGCGTAACAAGGCAGCCCTGGGCAAACTGTAGCCCTGGGCAGAACCTGAGTTGGCTGATGCCACATGGGCGGCCACTCCACCACGACCAAAAAATGTTTTGCACCAGAACATTGGTGCCTACAGGGGGTGAGGTTTTTAAACATATCAGCACCGAAATTTCAGCATATCATCAGGAGACTGTCCTTATGCTACTCCCCAAGTTTGGTGAGGTTTGGTTCAAGGAGTCCAAAGTTATGGACTTCCAAAGGGGGTGCCCCATCCCCCATTGTTTCCAATGGGAGCTAATAGGAGATGGGGGCTACAGGTTTGAGGGTCCATAACCTTGGCCCCCCTGAACCAAACTGCACCAAACTTGGGGGGTATCATCAGGGCAGTCTCATTATGAGACCCTGAAAGTTTTGAGACTGTGCCTTTAGAAATGTGCCCCCCCCGCCCCCCCCCCCAGCCTGCAACCCTCATTGACAGCAATTCAGAAAACTCAATGCAGAACAAAGATTCTTGGGCAAATTTCGGGATGTTCTTGCAGGGAGGGCATTCTTGGATGTATCAGCACCAAAATTTCAGGGTATCATCTGGAGACTGTCATGATGGCACCCCCAAGGTTTGGTGCAGTTTGGTTTAGGGAGTCCAAAGTTATGGACCCTCAAAAGGGTAGCCCCCATCTCCTTAGCAAAGTATGTGGGATGGGGTACCCCCTTTGAGTGTTGCTAGCCTAAAAACCACGCCCCCTGCAGGCCAAAAATGGAAAACCACTAAAAATACCCAAAAACGAACCCAGCATTTTGATGCCCCCCACAAGGTGATGCCCTGGGCAGCTGCCCACCTTGCCCAATGGGCATTACGCCAGTGTATCTGAGGCAAGGGATGGCAGACTCCTGTGACCCACCCGCCCCACCTCCCCCACTGGCTGGGCTCCCAGCTGGCAGCCGGCAGCCCCTTCTCTCTCCCCTCCAGGCAGAGGGGTAGCTAGGGAAAATGGAGCTCAGTGCAAAATGTGAGGTTTGCGCACCCCCCCCCCCAACATGGGCGACTGCTGTGATGCTGGAATCCACCCCCAAACAGCATCACTTTCAATGGTGTTTAAATTAGGGAGCCCAGATTCTCCTTTTAAATCCACCTTAAAGGGAGAATCTGAGGTCCCCATCTCTGAAGATGCCAGCCACAGATGCAGGCGAAACGTCAGGAGAGAATGCTGCTAGAACACGGCCATACAGCCCGGAAACCACACGGCGCCCCAATGGAAGAGAAAGTCTGGAACAATTTCAATTTCTTCATTGTCATCCTCAAAGCTGAGTAATTCCGCAGTAGTCTTTACATTTGTCGTCTTGATATTCAGCTGTGATTCCTCGTTGGCACTTTCCGCTTTCACCTTCGGCAGTAGAAGGGAAATCTGTCATGGCACTAATTGAGAAAATTAAAGGGGTGATGACAGATAACTCCCCCCACACACACACACACACACCTGGCCCCAAAATCTCTTGCCACATAAAGCAGCCGCAGATGCAACAGGCTGAAAATAACACAAGTAGATTTTGATTCATCATGAGGAACAAGTTCCTAGGAAAAGGAGGGGAGGAATTAAGCATGCCAGATCTTGCACTGCTAATTTAAATTCACGCATTCCACCCAATATTGTCCAAGGCAGAAAAGTGAACCAGTTGAGAATTTTTTATTTTTAAACTGCTTAAAAATTAATTCATTCACATGTTGCAAAAGAAGTCTGGAGTGTGTGTACATTTTTGGAAAGGAAATTAAAATGACGAATGGTCATCAACAGTCTGGAGAAGAAATGTCACATCGTGACACAACACACACACAAATACAAAGAAAAGTGGAATAATTCTGTCTGAAGAATCACTTGTGCTATATCTTCTGATAGTACCAATGGTTCCCAACATTTTACAAGGGAAAAAAAGAAGGAAACACTTCTTCACGCAACGTGTGATTGGTGTTTGGAATATGCTGTCACAGGAGGTGGTGATGGCCACTAACCTGGATAGCTTTAAAAGGGTCTTGGACAGATTTATGGAAGAGAAGTCAATTTATGGCTACCAATCTTGATCCTCTTTGATCTGAGATTGCAACTGCCTTAACAGACCAGGTGCTCGGGAGCAACAGCCGCAGAAGGCCATTGCTTTCACATCCTGCATGTGAGCTCCCAAAGGCACCTGGTGGGCCACTGCGAGTAGCAGAGAGCTGGACTAGATGGACTCTGGTCTGATCCAGCTGGCTTATTCTTATGTTCTTATGTTCTTACTTGTCTTATGGCTTCTGGTGTTTCTGGATGTGTTTGGCTAAATAGTTCTCCTTAAGATTTTCTTGTCGGGTGAGGTGGTCCTTTGGAATCAAGGCTGGTCCATCTCCCACACAAAAGACTTCAATGCTTGCTTGGTGCAGCAATATTTATAGGGACAGCAGCGAATCAGCAAGAGATCTGAAAGTGTACCACCCTGTAAAGTACAAAATAAGTCGAGCTATATGATTTACTACATTTATGCCTCAATTTTCTCCCCAGTATGGAAACCAAGTGACCTTCAACATTCTTTTATATTAGCACCTTTATATTATGGACAGAATGGCACATCAAATAAGGAACTCACCTTCAGAGACATATAATAAAAATTGGGAACTGTGGACAAAATACATCTCAAAGAACAATGACGTAAGAATCTTGCCGGTTGCGTATTAAGAGGGAAAACGAATATTTAGAACTTAGGATATCTGTTAGGATAAGTAATGTAAAAAAACTTTCAGATAGACTGGAGGAGAAGTCGTTAAGATAACAAAGAATAATGGAAATAAGTGAAGAGAGAATAGAAGATATTATATATAGACATAAAGATAAGAGTATATAGATAGAAGATCTGAATCATATAAAGAAAGGAGTTTCTAATTAGTCTCCAGTTGATGTGAGATGTATAGGATATACAGTGGAACCTTGGTTTTCGTTGGTAATCCGTCCAAAAAGAATCGATGAAAACTGAAACCGATGAAAACCGAGGCAAACTTTTCCATAGGAATCAATGTAAATCCAATTAATCCATTCTAGCCATTCCAAAAAACATACCAAAACACATTTTTGGTGAATAAACATAGTGTTTAATGCTGAAAACAGTAACAACAAACAATACCACTAGGACCGAAGCTTCAGATTGCCAGTGGACCAATGATAAGCGCATCAGAAAGCATTCCAAAGAGGTCCTGTTTCTGACGCCTCTTTAAGATTTGTCTGAAATCGGGCAAGACATTGTCATTAAACAAGTTGCAGACCCGGCCTGCAACAGCTTTGTCCTGGGTGATTTTTCTTCACAAACCCCTGCACCTTACTGCAAATCGATGAAAACCGAGGCAAATCGATGAAAACCAAGACAATTTTTTCACTGAAAAAATCGATGAAAACCGAAACCGATGAAAACCGAAGGCAATGAAAACCGAGGTTCCGCTGTATTAAGTTTATGTTGTGTTTTATTAAGTGTGTTATGTGTTCAGTATGTTCATTTATGTTTTTAATTCAATTGAATATATATTTTTAAAATAATAAATTTCCATAGGGGAGGAAACATTCTTTTCTTCATTTGATCCCCACAACAACCTTGCAGAGTAGGCTAGGCCCAGAGCATTGATCAGCCCCGGGTCGCCTAGCAGATTTCCATGGCAAAGGTGGGAATTCGAGCCTCCCAGACCCCAGTTTTGACTACCTAACCACTCCACCAAGCTAGCTAATCGAGTCTCAGAATTCACTATAATCTGGAGGCTATTTCCTAGGCGTCTCTGGTGGCTCTCCGGAGCCCTGCTGAAGGCAGGTCAGAGCTTTGAAAAATACAAACAAAGCATTCAAACCAAGATGGGGCAAAAAACAGCACAAAACAAGCATTATCCACTCTAAGTATTACCAGTTTCCTACAGTGCCTAGTACCCGGTTTCCCCGAATATAAGACATCCCCGGAAAATAAGACGTAGTAGAGGTTTTGCCTTGGAAGTCACGCAAGAAATATGAAGGCATCCCGTAAAAGAGTAAAGACATATGCAAAGTTTTTTTTGTTTGGAAGCATGCCCGACGAACAGAACACAGAAAAATAAGACATCCCCTGAAAATAAGACGTGGTAGAGGTTTTGCTGAAATGCGAAATATAAGGCATCCCCCGAAAGTAAGACATAGCAAGGTTTTTGTTTGGAAGCATGCCCGACGAACAGAACACAGAAAAATAAGACATCCCCTGAAAATAAGACATAGCGCATCTTTGGGAGCAAAAATTAATATAAGACACTGTCTTATTTTCGGGGAAACACGGTAAATGTCAGCTGTGATGTCACCCCATGGGTCAGTAATGGTACGGGGGGGACTACCTTTTCCTTTTTACAGTGGTTATAATTTCTGATGAGGCGGGTTTGAATCCCCACTCTACCATGGCAAATTGGTGTGTGACCCTAGGCCTGCCATACCCTCTCAGCCCAACCGACCTTACAGGGTTGCTGAGGATGAAACAGAAGGGAACAATGTAAGCTGCTTTGGGAGCAGCAGTGGCGTAGGAGGTTAAGAGCTCATGTATCTAATCTGGAGGAACCGGGTTTGATTCCCAGCTCTGCCGCCTGAGATGTGGAGGTTTATCTGGGGAATTCAGATTAGCCTGTGCACTCCCACACACGCCAGCTGGGTGACCTGGGGCTAGTCACAGCTTCTCGGAGCTCTCTCAGCCCCACCCTCGTCACAGGGGGTTTGTTGTGAGGGGGGAAGGGCAAGGAGATTGTAAGCCCCTTTGAGTCTCCTGCACGAGAGAAAGGGGGGATATAAATCCAAACTCTTCTTCTTCTTCTTCCCAGTGGGAAGAATGGTGGGCTAATAATGAAGTAAAACCGAGGGGGGGGGGAAGATATTCATAACACAATCAGGCTAGAAGCAGACCATAAAAACAGATTTGAAAGACAGAACCCTCCAGCTAAAAGCCCGATTAAATTAAACGTTTTGAACCAGTACCTAAAGGCGAATACCATAAGCACCAATGGCCTCTCCCTCTATCACCATACATGGTGAAGCTTTCCTGCCAGAGGGGAACAAGAGACTTTTATTGCCCGGTTCCGATACAATCTGAGGCGCAAAGGTGATAAAACAGGTTTGAATGAGGGGTGAACGATGTCGGCCTTCAGAAGAGAATCGTAATTTGAAAAGCAAGTTGGGAAATTTGGGGATTGCATGCAGTATGTGTTCAGAGCTTCCTTCAAGGACCCCCGCAACGTGTTATCAGATACTTAGAGATGTGGCCCACGTTCCCATTTAGGAATCCTAGGCCTTTGTGTTGAGAGGGGAAGGCAGGAAGCAGAGAACTGCCCTCCCGTGCCTGAGATGTAGTCAGAGCACATGGCTAGGTGTGGGACAAAGAAATTAGATATTAGAAGGGCCAGAAGGAAGCAGAATCGGATGCTGGAGCCCAGAAGGGGGCAAGATCTGGACTTGTCAACAGAGGAGGTGGCTGTCCGCAACCTCACAATACGACAAGGAATCTGAGGAGATGACAGGCAGGACACAGACTGAGGTGGAGCTGATAAGAACATAAGAACATAAGAACTAGCCTGCTGGATCAGACCAGAGTCCATCTAGTCCAGCTCTCTGCTACTCGCAGTGGCCCACCAGGTGCCTTTGGGAGCTCACCTGCAGGATGTGAAAGCAAGGGCCTTCTGCTGCTGCTGCTCCCGAGCACCTGGTCTGCTAAGGAGCATCTGCAATCTCAGATCAAAGGAGGATCCAAGATTGGTAGCCATAGATCGAGCTTCTCCTCCCATGGAAATCTGCCCAAAGCCCTTTTTGAAAGCCCTCTATATAAAAATTATGCAGAGGGTAGACAAATGTTGACAGAGAGAAATTTTTCTCTCTTTCTCACAATACCTAGAACCAGGGGGGCATTCATTGAAAATGCTGGGGGGGAAGAATTAGGACTAATAAAAGGAAACACTTCTTCACACAACGTGTGATTGGTGTTTGGAATATGCTGCCACAGGAGGTGGTGATGGCCACTAACCTGGATAGCTTTAAAAGGGGCTTGGATAGATTTATGGAGGGAGAAGTCAATCTATGGCTACCAGTCTTGATCTGCCTTGATCTCAGATTGCAAATGCCTTAGCAGACCAGGTGCTCAAGAGCAGCAGCAGCAGAAGGCCATTGCTTTCACCTCCTGCATGTGAGCTCCCAAAGGCACCTGGTGGGCCACTGCGAGTAGCAGAGTGCTGGACTAGATGGACTCTGGTCTGATCCAGCAGGCCAGTTCTTATGTTCTTATGTTCTTAAAGCTCTCCAGGTTAGTGGCCATCACCAACTCCTGTGGCAGCATATTCCAAACACCAATCACACGTTGTGTGAAGAAGTGTTTCCTTTTATTAGTCCTAATTCTTCCCCCCAGCATTTTCAATGGATGCCCCCTGGTTCTAGTATTGTGAGAAAGAGAGAAAAATTTCTCTCTGGCAACATTTTCTACCCCATGCATAATTTTATAGACTTCAATCATACCCACCCCCCCCCATGATGGGGGGGATAGTTTTTCACCTTCCAGAAATATTAATTAAAATGGGAGATAGTCCGTTCCACTCTGTGATTCCAGGTGCAGAGTACAGTTTCTGACCACAGGGGGTGACAATTCATCCTGGGTGCGCTGTCATTCCAGATCCGGAACCTTGATCCTATTTCTAGGGTCCTTCATTCCAATCTGGGACCTGCCATTCTGGACCCAGAACACTGATTTTATCCCTAGGGACTGTCCTTCCACTATCAGGCCTCAATTCCAGTTGCAGAACACTTTCACACTATATGTGAAAGGGATCTGGAAGTCTCGGGAGACCACAAAACTGAACATGAGTCAGCAGTGTGATGCGGCGGCCAAGAAAGTCAGTGCTATTCTGGGCTATATCAATAGGAATATAGTGTCTAGATCGAGGGATGTAATTATCCCTCTCTATTCTGCATTGGTCAGACCTCATCTGGAATATTGTGTACAGTTCTGGGCACCGCAATTCAAGAAGGATATTGACAAGTTGGAATGGGTTGAGAGGAGGGCAATCAAAATGGTAAAAGGTCTGGAATCCATGTCCTACGAGGAGAGACTTAGGGAGCTGGGGATGTTTAGTTTGGTGACGAGAAGGTGAAGAGGTGATATGATAGCTATGTTCAGATATCTGAAGGTGGTGAGGGAGCAAGCTTGTTTTCTGCTGCTCCAGAGACTAGGAACCGGGAGTGATGGGTTCAAGGTGAAGGAAAAGAGATTCACACCTAAACATCAGGAAAAACTTCCTGACAGTCAGGGCTGTTCGACCGTGGGGTTCACTGCCTTGGAGGGTGGTGGAGTCTCCTTCTTTGGCGGTTTTTAAAGAGAGGCTGGATGAACTTATGTTGGGAGCGTTCCTGCATGGCAGGGGGTTGGACTTGATGGCCCTTGGGGTCTCTTCCAACTCTTATGATTCTGATTCTATTCTTCTCCCAGTGACTGTCATTCAAATGGTGGGTGGGTGTGAGCACGGCACACTGTCATTCCAGTTCCAGAGCAGTCTATCTGGGCCCAGAGGCCTTCATCGAAAACCCCTTCCACATTTTCCTTGCAACTTTCTCGGGTGCCCCAGTGTTTTTCAATGGGCCCCGGGCAAGTCAGCGGGCGTTCCCGGCTCCTGCGATCACCAATGGGTCTCTGGGCCTCTGCAATTATTATTATTATTTTTAAAAATGATTTATTATAGATCACGCAGTAAGAAACAATACACAAAAGTCAGTGAAATAAACATCTCATATACAATTTAGCCAATTATTATGCAATTGTTGTTCCCATGGGGCAAGCCCGGCTTTGGTTTTAGGACCCCCCCCCCCCTAAAAAAAAAAGATCAGGTGTAATTCCAGGAGATCTCCAAGCCCTCCCTGGATGTTGGTAACCCCCCAAAGGGTGTCTTCCCGGTATTTTCAAGCACAGAAACTGGACAGAAGGGAAACTCAATATACAGCAAAAAATAGCTGTATTCTCCCCACCCCCCCACCCCCCCACACACATACCCCGGAATTTGGCAACCAGGCTTCTAGACCAGGGGTCTGCAACCTGTGGCGCTTCAGATGTCCATGGACTATCATTCCCATCAGCCCCTGCCAGCATGGCCAAGTGGCAGGGGCTGATGGGAATTGTAGTCCATGAACATCTGGAGAGCCACAGGTTGCAGACCCCTGGTCTAGACTCTCTGCAGTCTTCTCCCCCCGACCCTCCAACCCAGCTCCACGGTTGGGGAGAGGGGGGGGGGTCGTATGCTGCTGGCAGGGGCTGATGGGAATTGTAGTCCATGGATATCTGAAGCGCCACAGGTTGCAGACCCCTGGTCTAGACTCTCTGCAGTCTTCTCCCCCCGCCCCTCCAACCCAGCTCCACGGTTGGGGAGAGGGGGGGTCGTCTGCGTCAAGACACCACCCCCCCGCCAGCCCCGGGGAGCAACTGGATCTGCAAGGCGTGCTTTGCTGGGCGGGGGGGGGCTGGAACTTTCCCCCGCCGCCCCCGAAGGTCAGGGCGAAAACAGGCAGCCGGCAAGCGGGAGTTTCCCCGGCGGGCCCGCGTGAGTCCCCGGCCGCTTCCCGGAACCGCCGGCCCGCCTATAAGAAGCCGGGCGCCGCCAGCCCCAGCGCTCAGTCGCGGGCGCGCCTGTATTTGCAGCGGGAGCTCTCTTCCTCCTCCTCCTCCTCTTCCTCGCCTTCGGGTCTCGCTCGGCTCAGCATGCAGCCGCTCCTCTCCTGCCTCCTGGCCTGGCTGGCAGCCGCCACTGCCCAAGGTGAGCAGGGGGGAGGGTTCCCAGCTCCGGGTCGGGGGATTCCGGGAGATTGTGGGGACGGGTGGCGTTTGGGGAGAGGAGGTGGGAGGCTCTAGAGTTCCTCTCTCGGATGCTGCCACTTTCCCCCGGGAAACGGATCCGCGCCGTCCGGAGATCAGTTGGGATCTTGGGAGATCCCCCAGCCACCTGGAGTCTGGGGATCTGAAAGTGGGAAGGAGGGATCGGGGGTGGGGAAGAGCCACCCAACCCAATCCCCCCCCCTCTCCAGAATGGCTGTGACCACAACCTCACAGGCTTTTGATTCTGGCCCTGAACGCCGGCATTTCCCTTGGCCCCGGGGTTTTGCAACCCACTCCCCACGGAGAGCTGGGTGCAAATCGTCCGGCAGAGCTGCCCAGAGGGTCTTGTGGCCACCTTCAAGACTCCCAGGATGTGATTCCGGAAGACGCTTTTGTGGAAGGGGGCCCACTACGCTACAGGCACCTGCCAAATGGGTGCCCACTACAGGCACCTGCCGGATGCCAGGGGACCCCCTACAGGCATGGGTCCAAGCGGGCTCCGGTCTGCACAGACATTTGCAGGAAGAGGTTTTAAGGCACGGCTGGATTCCTAGTTGCTTTGCTGCAGCGGCATTTGTCGAATGCCAACTGAACCCGAAGGGAAGCCGGGAGAGACAGTCAGAGGCACTCCAAAGACCAGCAGATGTTGTATTCCAGGCAGAAGTGCTGGCTGGACAAAGTCCCGTTAGAGGGAAACAGAAAGAGAAAGGCCCTGTACATAGCAATCAGATTGCATATCAAGCAGGTTACACAGGTTGGAGTCCCCGAATCGCCGGGCTTCGTTCCTGGCATCACTCCTGGCAAGTCCGGAGTGCGGATCTGCTGGCAAAGCGGGCCTCTCTAGCCCGGGAAAGCTTTTGCGGAGCTGCCTGCATTAGTTTCTCGCTGTAAACCTGGAATCACTAACTGGTGGAAAAGCTTAAACCTGTCCGGAAGTGGGTATTAACTGTGGCTTTGATTGTATATGAAATATTGGTGGCTTAAAAATTTTAAGCGGTCCTCCGCCCGAGTCTGACCACGGTCGGCAAAGGGCAGGATACAGTTATAATAAATAATAATATTGTGCCGCCTTTCTCCCTTATGGAGCTCAAATGCCTCTCTGTCTGATCCAGAAACGCTTTTCTCAGTTCTCTGATATATGCAGAACCCTCCGATGTTCTTCAGCAGTGAGAGAAATGCACTCTGGACATGCTCAGCGATGTTTTTGTTGATTTGTACTGCCCTGGCGTGGCACACATCCTTGGCCGTGGCACCTCTGGTTCTGTTGCCATTGACAGAGGGAGGAGGAGGAGGAGGATAAAAAGGGGGGAGTGGTACCAAAGCCTACAAAAATAATGAGGAAGAAGAAGAGGAAGAGGAAGAGGAGTTTGGATTTATATCCCCCCTTTCTCTCCTGCAGGAGACTCAAAGGGGCTTACAACCTCCTTGCCCTTCCCCCCTCACAACAAACACCCTGTGAGGTGGGTGGGGCTGAGAGAGCTCCGAGAAGCTGTGACTAGCCCAAGGTCACCCAGCTGGCGTGTGTGGGAGTGCCCAGGCTAATCTGAATTCCCCAGATAAGCCTCCACAGCTCAGGCGGCAGAGCTGGGAATCAAACCCGGTTCCTCCAGATTAGATACACGAGCTCTTAACCTCCTACGCCACTGCTGCTCCAAGATACCACTATAGAAATCCAAATTGTTTTTATGTAACACAGATTTTAAAATGCTTAATCATTAACGTCACAGATCGACTTGTAAAGCCTTGATACAATTGAGTCTTTTGCTAACCGTACGTTGCCCCTTTCAAACAACGCTGTTTCAAGAAAACCTACTAATCCGTGAAGTGAATGATTACGCATTTTTAAAAAATGTGTGTTATATAAAAAAACATTTGGATTTCTCTAGTGGTATCTTGCTTGTTACTTGCAGAGGGCGGTCAGACTTTCCCACGCGAGGCAGGCGTGGCATCCGGGCAAGTCCCTCATTGTGGCAGAGCTCATGCTTGCAAGAGGGAAAATCTCGGTTTTAGCTCCCTCCACAAGCAGCACGGTGCAAGGTGGGGTGGCAGGATTGGGAAAGACCCCTGCGTGAAACCCTGGAGGCTGGTTGTGTCTGCCTAGGGCAGTGGTGGCGAACCTTTGGCACTCCAGATGTTATGGACTACAATTCCCATCAGTCCCTGCCAGCATGGCCAATTGGCCATGCTGGCAGAGCTGATAAGGGAATATGAATCCTGGAAGTCTCAAAGTTATACAAACTAAAGAGGGTCCGGAAAAAAAACAGCGTTGCAACTTCAGGCAACGTTTGGCCGACTCTTTTAAATTATCGAGCTGTGGGGGAAAGAGGCGGCCTTTTGCAGCTGTGCGTGTCTGCGTCACGTGCCGTCAAATCACAACCCTACGAATCAGGGTCCTCAAAACATCCTTTTGTGGCTTCCTTCTCTTCAGGTTTGGCCTTCCTCTTTTTCCGCTGCCTTCAACTTTTCGGGCATGACTGTCTTTTCCAGTGAGTCTTTCCTTTTGTGTTTTGACCCAAGTGTGATCGCCGTGTTTTCGTTGAAATGGTCGCGTGATTGCATGTGTGGGTGTGTGGCCTGTTGTCCCGTGGCTTCCAACTCACAGCAACCCTGTGAATATATGTCCTTCCAAAATGTCCTACCATTAACAGCCCTGCATGAGAGGGCACAGCTCCGCACAGCTTCAAAGAGCACTGAAAGCAGTTTGAAAGTGCAGTATTCTGCATGTGCGGAATGAGCCTCTGTCATTCCATACCTCAGTGATGGCGAACCTATGGCACGGGTGCCAGAAGTGGCACTCAGAGCCCTCTCTGTGGGGACGCGTGCACAGAATTTGTTATGTGGAAGTAATCACTACACACACACACATCCTAGAGCTGGCCTGGAATGACAGGGCATGACGCCCAGAAGGTAACCCTGTTAAGCGCTGTTAAACCCCACTGATTTTCATGGGAAGAACTAAAGCACAATCCTTTACATGGGAGTAAGTTTGGTTGCTGGCAATGGGGGGCTTGCTACTAAACACTCCTAGGGTTGGGATTCCTTGTTCGGCGTTACCTGCGGTGAAGCTGAAAACAAAGCCACCAACTACCACCAAGCCTCCCAAATGCGCCGGCCTTAGGTATTCAGGTTAAATTGCCATGTGTTGGCACTTTCTGCGTTGATAAATAAGTGGGTTTTGGGTTTGCAGTTTGAACTTGTCCGGTCTCAAAAGGTTCATCCACTGCCATACCCTCAGTGATGGCGAACCGGCGTGGGTAATCGGTGCCAGAAGTGGCACTTCCATTCTGGACGCCAGACAGATTTATGTTATGTGGGGGCGGCACTCAATACGGTCAATAAGATAACGAAATAATCTGGGCTGTTGGGCATGACATGAAGGTAACCCTGTTAAGCGCTGTTAAACCCCACTGATTTTCATGGGAAGAACTAAAGCACAATCCTTTACATGGGAGTAAGTTTGGTTGCTGGCAATGGGGCTTGCTTCTAAACACTCCTAGGGTTGGGATTCACCCATTCGAAGCGTTGCACGGTGGCTTCAAAGCAAAGCCACCAACTACCACCAAGCTTACTCCCAAGTAATGCGCGCCTTAGAGCGCGCCTTAGGTATTCAGGTTAAATTGCCATGTTGGCACTTTGCGATAAATAAGTGGGTTTTGGGTTGCAGTTTGGGCAATCGGTCTCAAAAAGGTTCACCATCACTGCCATACCTGATCTTTTCCCAAACCATGTTCCACGAAATCAAATCCTTTCTATATTACTTTCTATATCGAGTCAATCCATCTCATGCTGGGTCTTCCTCTTTCCTGCGGCTTTCAACTTTTCCTAGTGTTATTGTCTTTTCTCATAACGTGACCAAAGTGCAATAGCCTCATTTTAGCTTCTGTGAAGAGTTCAGGCTGGATTGGATCTCTCTCTCTCTCTCTCTCTCTCTTCTCTCTCTCTCTCTCTCTCTCTCTCTCTCTCTCTCTCTCTCTCTCTCTCAAGCGCCACAAAGTTGCTTCCGACTTAGGTAATCCTTTGAATGAATGATGTCCCAAATATTCTGTCATTAACTTGTTCCAGGCTTGGAAACTGAATGCCATGGCTTCCTATGTGGAATCATGAACTTTTTTTTTTTTAAAAAAAAGCTGCTGTTTGGAAATAAATTAAAGCAATCTGTTTTCAAGCTGGGATTGTTTCAGTTGAATTTGGGAGAGAGGGCTGGGTTCTCTTGGAATGGAGCATCAGGCTGGTTCCTTGGAAAGAAGGAGATTTCCTTTTCACACCAAGTGGGATAAGGTGTGGCAGAAGATTCTGATATTCGTGGCAATCTTAGGAGACGCTCCTAACCTGGTCTGCTAACCAGGCCTGCTCTGCAGACAATCCCAAATCGTTCCACTAAGGTTTACTTCTAGGAAGTTGTTTTTAGGATTGTGGTCTTCGAGGCCGGAAAAAGCTGCTATGCCAAAGGGGAAAAAAGGAAGTGCCAATATCTCCCCAAGGCAAAGCTGTTTTCAGATCTGTCTCACACAGATTTTATTCTTTTTTTTTCATCTCTTCCTTTTAAAACAGTGGTTGTCTACTGTAATTTTTCTATTTTATGTCCCTTACAGCTTGTATAAAAATTCAATCTTGAATGTTTTTGATTGTTTGTTTGTTTGTAAATGATGCTTGTTAGAGACCTCAAGTGGTGTGTGTTACTGCTTTTAGAGGCTCAAAAGCAACTCTTTGTGAGTACCTGCCCACTCCAGAAGGTAGACTCTGTGGAAACCACATCCTTCTCTTCCCCCAGATTCTCTCCTTTTGAAATCCCCTTTTAAGGATGAATTTCTATGCAAACGGTAATATTTTCTGTTTGTAAATGATGTTTGTTGTTTGTGCCTTCAGAGACTCTGGAGCAACCCTTTGTGAGTGCCTGGCCAGAAAAGCCTGTGGTGGAATACGGAAGCTCTGTGACGCTGAACTGTAGCACCAACTGCCAGAGCGTGCTCTCCGGTGGTCTGGAGACCAACCTGGAAAAAGAGCCGGCAGGAGAAGGACCCACGTGGAAAGCTTTCCGACTTGTCAACGTGAACGACTGGGAATCTGCGCCTTCTTGCTACTTTGACTGTTCTGATGTGGAAGACATGAAACCCCATCGTGTGAACTTCACTGTTTACCGTAAGTCCCGTGCCGGGATTGTCCACTTGAGTTCTCTAATAAGCTTCTCTGAGTTCTGCTTTGCTTTGGAGCAGGCAGGACGTAACTCGCTGGGACGTAAGTGTTCTCCCCTTAAGGCAGACCTGGGCATTATACGGCCCGGGGGCCACATCCGGCCCGCCGGATGACCCTGACTGGCCCTTATGACAAACTTGGCCCTGGCCTAAGAGGACCTGTTTAGAACCGCGCTGCTCACGTTAACCCTCCCCCTTCCCCCCTCGCGCAGTGGCTTCTGGGGCGATCCCCTCCTTTGAAAGCCCCGCAGAAGCCGGTTGCCTTGGCTGCCTGCTTCTGCGGGGCTTTCAACGCTCTCGTTTCCCCCCCTGCCTTGCTGGGGAGCGAAAGCGTCTTTGAAAGCCCCGCATGAAGCTGGTTGCCTTGGCTGCCTGCTTCTCGCGGGGCTTTTCAAAGATGCTCAATCGATGGAAAAAAGTAGGTCAAGGGACTTAAGTTTCCCCACTTGCTTGATTGTCACAGTGGACAACTCTGCAGGTAGGTTAAGCCTGTGATTCTTTGGGCCCAAACAGTGTTGTATGCAGAACTGTTGCCACTGATTCCAAGTTGATCTGTGCACCACAACTGTCTGTCACTTCTATCAAAGCCCCTATTATGCAGGTGAACTGGAGTTCGAAGCCCTTTTGGCCCGGCCCTCCACAATATTTTCTGTTTCTTATGCGGCCCCATGGAAAAAATAATTGCCCACCCCTGCCTTAAGGGCTTGGGATTTGCCACTGTCCCCCAACTGGGAAAATTTTCCAGACACTTGAAGAACAGTTTTACTGGGCGAGCTGCCAATTCAAGGCTCAGATGGATCAGGAAGAAGGGGATATTTTAGAAGAAGGGCATTGACGGAATGAGGGGTTTGAGACTGAAGGCCGGCACTAAGTCATTACCATGTCTAGAGTTCAGAAAAGGGTAGCGAAACTAGGGGCCCTTCCGAACAGGCAAAGTACTGCGGGTTGCAGTTGGGGTTAAGCAATCAATCTGCGTTGCCATCGGGGCAGCAAACGGAGCCCGCGGAGGCAATGCAGGTTGCTGTTGCATCTTCCCACTGAGGCACGGTTTTTTCAGTCACCTCCCTCCGCTGCGTAGCTTCGAAGCCAGGCAACTATGGCTACCAATCTTGATCCTCCTTGATCTGAGATTGCAAATGCCTTAACAGACTACCAGGTTAACTCGGGAGCAGGCTTGGCCATGAGAAGAGCCATTGCTTTCACCTCCTGCATGTGAGCTCCCAAAGGCACCTGGTGGGCCACTGCGAGTAGCAGAGAGCTGGACTAGATGGACTCTGGTCTGATCCAGCTGGCTTGTTCTTATGTTCTTATGTTCTTATGTCTCCTTACAGAAGAGAAAGGAGACAGGGTATAAATCCAAACTCTTCTTCTTCTCTTCACATTCCTGTTGCTGATCCCAGGGGGAAATGATGGGGAACTGCGTGCTTTAATGCCACTTAGAAATTCTTGTGCACCTTTAATTTCTCTTTGCCCCTGTTCAGAGAGGCTGTGAGTTAGAGTTGCCAACTGTTCACTGAGGAATTCCTGGAGATTTGGGGGTAGAACCATGAGGGGGCAGGATTTGGGAAGGGAACTCTGCAGGGTGTAATGCCGTAGAATCTAACAAGCTTCGAAGCCAGGCAGGCACGGACCTTCACTGCCATGCTGCTGTTCCTGTTCCCCACCGGCCAAGTAACGCGCTTCCCGGGACAGCCATCCACTCAGAAATAAAACATAAATGCATTTAGAGATTGATCAACTGGTTACCTCCCTTTTGGTTCTTTGTCCCCATTTCGGGAACCCAGAGATGCTTCTCTGACCACGTCTCAAGATGGAATCCCAAAACCTTTGTTTTCCCCCTCTCAGGAAAACTCTGTTCAGGCCACGAGGTAACTTAGGCCTTTGAAGTTTCATCCTGGCACCTCTGCGTAGTTTCCTGTCCTCCCTCCAGGAGATCAAAAGGCAAAGATGCTTTTCCCAGTCATATGTGACTTCCCTTTACTGTGGCGATAGCATCTTCCATGACACGCCCCCTTTTGGAGATGAAGTCTGTAAACTCCATGTTCACATACTTCCGCTTCCTAATAATACTGGTTGCATAATATCACATGTTTCTAGCTAATACATAGTTCAGCTAACTATTTTCCATCACACGCCCCCTTTTAGAGAGGAAATCTGTAGTCTAATGGCTACATATTTCATCTGTCCATATAGAAAAGATGACATGTGTTAGGCCACAGCTGCGATCCGCATTGAAACTAATAAAAAAAAAAGAGGAATTCCCTGATTGTGTGGAAATCTTGAAAAACCCGGTTGGAATCTGGAGCAGACCTCTTCGCATTAGGAGCAGGATTCGTGCGAAGTCCCCCCCCCATGTAACTCCGTTGGAGTGTTTTATACCGTGGTTATCCCGCGTTTATTGGTCTGTGCAGAAGAGGCCTTGGAAAGGCAAATTCAAGTGTGCTAACACACTCTCTTCCATTAAAAAAAAAATCCAAGCTGAACTCAGAGCTCCTGTGAAGTTGAGTCCGGATCGTAATGAATTTGCCAACCTTCTGTCCCTGAGCAAAGACTTGGGTGTTTCACTCATTCTCTTGGGTAGCTTGAGAAACCGCAGCCTATCGAGCATGCCGGGTCTTCCTGTGTTTCTCTGTTTACATGCAAGGAAGTTCCCCCTTTATTGCTTGGAGCCAAACTGGTGTTTTGCCTGCCCCTGGGTATATGGGTCTCGTGGGCCCTATTTTAGAATGTACCTGTTTTAAGATTTTTATGTTTTTGTATGATTTTGTGTTGTTCACCGCCCTGAGCCCTTCGGGGATAGGGCGGTATAGCAAGTTTAATAAATAATAATAATAATAATAATAATATTTTCAGGTTGTTCCTAGGTGGGTTGGTAGAATGCTGTCTTTTTTGCCGGCTTTTTATTTGTGTGTGTGTTGTGTGTGTGGGGGGGGGGTTAATGTTTTATCATTCCTGCAACAGACCCGTTAGTGATAAAAACATTGTTTTTTAAAACAATCCTTCCAAAATGCGTGCTGTGGAGTGGGCAGGACTGCTCCTGCGTGGGCGAGGGAAGGCAAAGAGGCGCACAAAACCCAAAGCAAGGAAAACGAATGTCGTCTGCCTCACTTTCCCTGCGCAGGCGAAGGAAATATCACACTTCGCCTACTTTTGGAAACCATGGAGATTATTGGATCTGCAGCAGAGAGCGTTCGGGAGGGGTGAAAACATGTGTGCCCTGGGAAATCTGACCCAAAGGGAATGTATTCACACTGCGGGGCAGACCACAAATGCATAATAGGGCAGTGTGGTCAAAAAATAATTATCCTCACATATCCTCACACGTGTTAGGTAGGTTAGGTTGCGAGTGTGTGACTGGTCCCAGGACACCCATGCAAAAAGGGGGGTCCTTATCCAAACCTCTAACCACTGGACCACACTGTCTCATGTCCTTATCTGCTTTAGAAAATGGAATGGGAAGTTTGTTCCTTCACCTGATGGTCCCAGTTATGATATATTAACCACGGAAGATTGTTCCTTTTCTTTCACTCCTGCAGGAATTCCATCGCTTGTCGAGTTGGATCCGGTGCCAGTGATGGAGGTGGGGAAAAGTTACACCTTGACCTGCCGTGTTTCCGATGTTGCCCCCATCCAAAACTTGTCCGTGACCTTCCTCAAGGGGGGAAAGGAACTTCACGTGGAGACATATGAGAAGAACGTTACACGGGAAGCCATAAGTTTTGGCGTGCAACATGTCATAACTGCCCAGCGGACGGACCACGGGGAAGAAATCGGCTGCCGCGCGGCCTTGGATCTGAGACCAGAAGGTCATCTCTTTGAAAAGGCCTCCCTCGGCCAGTCAATGAAGTCTGTTGGTAAGTTCACATTCAACCTCTTGCGAACGGAAAGGGCAACTAGACCAGATGACGTCAGCTAAATAATTTATCCCGTTTGCATGGTCTGGAAGTGATGGGATTTCTACCAATGGCTGTTCAGATTCCATTGGCCTCGGCTTTGGCGTCAGTTGGATGGAGGAGAGATGCAGCAGTGGCGTAGTGGTTAAGAGCAGGTGCACTCTAATCTGGGGAACGGGGATTGATTCCCCACTCTGCCACTTGAGCTGTGGAGGCTTAACTGGTGAACCAGATTAGATTGGGCACTCCAACACACGCTGGCTGGGTGGCCTTGGGCGAGTCACAATTCTTCGGAGCTCTCTCAGCCCCACCTACCTCACAGGGTGTTTGTGGGGGGGTGGGGGGAGGGAAAGGAGATTGTAAGCCGCTTTGAAGAATTAGGAAGAATTAGGGGGAAGAATTAGGACTAATAAAAGGAAACACTTCTTCACGCAGCGTGTGATTGGTGTTTGGAATATGCTGCCACAGGAGGTGGTGATGGCCACTCACTTGGATAGCTTTAAAAGGGGCTTGGACAGATTTATGGAGGAGAAGTCGATCTATGGCTACCAATCTTGATCCTCCTTGATCTCAAATTGCAAATGCCTTAGCAGACCAGGTGCTCAGGAGCAGCAGCAGCAGGCCATTGCTTTCACCTCCTGCATGTGAGCTCCCAAAGGCACCTGGTGGGCCACTGCGAGTAGCAGAGAGCTGGACTAGATGGACTCTGGTCTGATCCAGCTGGCTTGTTCTTATGTTCTTATGTTTCCTTACAGAAGAGAAAGGAGATAGGGTATAAATCCAAATTCTTCTTCTTCTCTTCACATTCCTGTTGCTGATCCCAGGGGGAAATGATGGGGAACTGCATGCTTTAATGCCACTTAGAAATTCTTGTGCACCTTTAATTTCTCTTTGCCCCTGTTCAGAGAGGCTGTGAGTTAGAGTTGCCAACTGTTCACTGAGGAATTCCTGGAGATTTGGGGGTGGAACCATGAGGGGGCAGGATTTGGGAAGGGGACTCTGCAGGGTGTAATGCCGTAGAATCTAACTTCCACGCGGCCCTTTTCTTCACGGTGAGTGAACTCTGGAGACCAGTTGTAATTCCAGACCCACCCAGAGTTTGACATGCCGTGTATGAGGCATCGCCCCTCTACGGGGCTCTCCGCACTGACAGAGTTGTACTGGTTTCTATCTAGGTTCACCTCAGTGTATCCGCACTGCAACTGAGCTCAGCGTTGTTTCGTCTCAGTTCCTCTGCAGGAATCCCCAGAAGCATTCACGGTATCCCTGTCGCAGTTATGAACTGCACCTTTCTGCTGGAACAAGGTCGATACCGCTTCGAAGCTTCGAAGTGCGGACGCATCAAAACGACACCTCATCCGTTCAACCAATCAGGAGCCACTTTTGTGGCATGCGCAGAATGGGAGAGTCGTGGCGGGCATGTAACTGTAAACTGTAAAAACTGGGGGGAAAAAGAATGCTCCCGTTTCCCATGGTAACACAAGCTCCAATCATGATCGAGGAGCGAAACAGGCACCAAGATGATCCCGTCCACTTAGCTCGGTTCCAGGGGGCCAACTAAGTTGCTGTGTGGACAGCCTGGAATCGGCCCCCACTGAAGGGAACCGAGTCGACCTTAGCTCCCTTCTGTAGTGGGGAAAGCCCCTATGTGTCCCTACCTGGATGGAGAGTTCACAGAGGCGGATTGCCACCTCCACTCACTCTGCAGGGGAAGTTTCCCTTCTCTGCAGAGGCGGAGCTACCAGGGGATGGTGGGGTGCGCGTTGGACTGGGCGTGCACCTGGGGGGTGGAAAATCCCGCCTACAGCACCTCCCTCCTGCCTCCCCCACACACACACTTACCTTAGTGAAACAGTGCAGGCTGGAGAAGCGGCCTGTTCCCTTCAGGCTGAAAACGACCTGTAGGGAACTACACTTCCCAGGAGACCTTGCGAGCCCCGTGGTCTCATGGGAAATGTAGTTCCCACCAGGCCATTTTCAGCCTGAAGGGAACAGGCTGCTTTTCCAGGCTGAACTAAGGACGGGGCAGGGCGCTGCGGGGGGAGGGGGGCGGAAAACACTGCTGCTCTGACTCAATAGGATACTGGTCTTGTTAAAGCTGATCGCATCTGTCCAGTGGGCCTCTTACATTCATGGGTGCGAAAGGAGTGCCTATTCCTCATTTTCTTTCCACTACAGTTTCAATTTGCCCACAAATATTTTATTTTGTGCTCTATTTGTATGTTCATGTTCACCGCCCTGAGCCCTTCGGGGGAGGGCGGTATATAAATGTGAATGAATGAATGAATGAATGAATGAATGAATGAATGAATGAATGAATGAATGAATGAATGAATGCAGGGAGACCTCCAGGTAGTTGCCCACTGGTGCACACCTGATTGACAGGCAAAAATGGGGGCCAAAGTGGGAAGGGCAATTTTCCTTCGTTACTATAGAGTTTCTAGTGATTCCTAGAGCTGCCCTTGTCATTCTGGGTAGCTCTAGGAATATCCAGGAACTTGATGGTCAAAACATCACTTAAAGTAGACGAGGTTGCATTTTTCTATTTAACTTTTCTCTCAGGAAGCTGCCCCCTGGTCAACCTCACGCCATTTGCCAATCTGGCAGCCCTACCTTCCACTTTGTAAAAGGAGTATTTTGCCCCATTTCTTGCAGTACAGCGTTTGGGACTCTTTAGTTTGGAGAGGAGACGTCTGAGGGGGGATATGATTGAAGCCTATAAAATTATGCATGGGGTAGAAAATGTGGACAGAGAGAAATTTTTCTCTCTTTCTCACAATACTAGAACCAGGGGGCATTCATTGAAAATGCTGGGGGGGAAGAATTAGGACTAATAAAAGGAAACACTGCTTCACACAACGTGTGATTGGTGTTTGGAATATGCTGCCACAGGAGGGGGTGATGGCCACTAACCTGGATAGCTTTAAAAAGGGCTTGGACAGATTTATGGAGGAGAAGTCGATCTATGGCTACCAGTCTTGATCTGCCTTGATCTCAGATTGCAAATGCCTTAACAGTCCAGGTGCTCAGGAGCAGCAGCAGCAGAAGGCCATTGCTTCCACCTCCTGCATGTGAGCTCCCAAAGGCACCTGGTGGGCCACTGCGAGTAACAGAGTGCTGGACTAGATGGACTCTGGTCTGATCCAGCTGGCTTGTTCTTATGTTCTTATGTTAATACCTCTGTGGTCATATTTGCTTCAAGCATAGGACCAAAAGTGCTGTGTGAAGAAGTTGCTGTTATTTTAATAGCTGATGTTTAGTTTCTTTTTGTGTTGCCTTGGCAGTTTTCCCATCGAATCCCCAGCTCAATACTGTACGACATGTGGAACTGAACACCTTTGCGATGGTCACCTGTGAAGTGGCTGGGGTTTTTCCTGCTGAGGAGGCTCAGTTTGAACTGACTTATGCCGGGACGAGGGTGACCTTCAGTGTGAACGTGTTGGGGGATTCGGCAATGGCCCACGCTCAGCTTTTGTTTTTAGCAGCAGGAAAGAGCTCCTTGAAATGCACAGTTTCTCTGGGGCCGGTGACGAAAATCGCCGAGGAGGAAGTCAATGTTTACAGTGAGTACAAAATCTTTAGGCGGCGGCTTTTAAAACCTGTTCTCCGTTGGGCTTGGTGATCCCAATTAAACTTGGTCAAACGGCTGATTATCTTTACTTTCTTCAAAATCCAAATCACCGAAGGGCCTTTTCCTGGGCCAGATTCAATGCCTTGCCAACTGCTCTCCTCTATGGAAAATTCCAAAAGCAGCAGTGGTGTAGTGGCGTAGCAGGTTAAGAGCTCGTGTATCTAATCTAGAGGAACCGGGTTTGATTCCCAGCTCTGCCGCCTGAGCTGTGGAGGCTTCTCTGGGGAATTCAGATTAGCCTGTACACTCCCACACACGCCAGCTGGGTGACCTTGGGCTAGTCACAGCTTCTCGGAGCTCTCTCAGCCCCACCTACCTCACAGGGTGTTTGTTGTGAGGGGGGAAGGGCAAGGAGATTGTCAGCCCCTTTGAGTCTCCTGCAGGAGAGAAAGGGGGGATATAAATCCAAACTCTTCTTCTTCTTCTTCTATGTAGAAAGACTCTGCCCCTGTAAACCGGACTGCCCTGAAACTGGACGGCACACTTTCTTCCATTTCCTGTTCTCTGACAAAACTCAAGCAAAATATATAAACCCCATTTTAAGACAGAGGGCCGAGTTTTCTGATAGTTCCAGGCTAATCTTCCTACTAAATAGCCCCATCTTAGAAATGTGCGAAAGCGTAGCTAAATTACTGCAGGAAGCCATTAAGCTCCATCTTCTAAAAAAAGGGTGCTAATTTTTACTCCGGTCCTTTTTACGATCATATTAACTCTTTTCAATATTATGCAATATTGATTTGTATGGGGTTTTTTATCTATTTTAAATCTTTGTATATTTTTTATTTTTTGTATATTATGTAGAACTGTAGAGCCTAGCGGCCTTGGACTGGTACAGTGGGTGTCACTGCCACCATTGGCATGTCTGAATCACTCCGGTTGGGTTTCCCAACCCAAACCGGAAAGAATCTCAAACTCACCACAGCTAGATTTGAGCCCAGTAGCACCTTAGAGACCCACAAGAGTTTTGGGATTTGAGCTTTCATGGGGCACCCCATGGGGCACTCCATAACTTTGGACCCCCTAAACCAAACTGCACCAAACTTGGGGGGTCCCATCAGGACAGTTTCCAGATAATACCCTGAAATTTTGGTTCTGATACATCCAAAAATGTGCCCCCTGCAGGAACATCCCAGAAATTTGCCCAAGAATCTTTGTTCAGCATTGAGTTTTCTGTATTGCTGTCAATGGGGGTTGTAGGTGGGGGGGGGGGACATTTCTGAAGGCACAGTCTCAAAACTTTCAGGGTCTCATCAGGAGACCAAGCACATGATGATACAGGATTTTGGGTGCAGGTTTGATTCCAGGGGGGGGGGCCAAAGTTATGGACCCTCAAAACTGTAGCCCCCATCTCCTATTAGCTCCCATTGGAAACAATGGGGGATGGGGGCACCCCCTTTGGGAGTCCATAACTTTGGACTCCCTGAACCAAACCTCACCAAACCGGGGGGGGCGGGTAGCATAAGGACAGTCCCCTGGTGATACGCTGAAATTTTAGTGGTGATATGTCTAAAAATGCACCCCCTGCAGACACCAATGTCCTGGTACAAAAAAAATTTGGTCGTGGTGAAGTGGCTGCCCATGGGGGGGGCATCCAACTCAGGTTTTGCCCAGGGCTACAGTTTGCCTCGTTACGCCCCTGCTGACTCATATCTGAGGGGGAAAAGCTTTGAGTCCCAAGAACTCATACACCAAAAATTCTGTTGGTCTCTAATAAGGTGCAACTGGACTCAAATGTAGGTGCTCTACTGCAGAACAACACATCTACCATTTGCTATAGAAGACAGAGCTAGCTACAGCTTACCTTCAGTCACCGAGGGATCTTTCCACTGTAGTAGCATGGCATTTAATGGCATTGTTTCTTAAATTTTAATTGTATAATCCCATATACATATACTTTTATGTAAGCTTTATAAAACTGTAAATGTAAGTTCCTTATTGAACTTTGTACAGTTTCATTTTAGACATGACGTTGTCGATAAATGTACCCTTTTCCCTCTGTTCATGACTTTAAAAAAATGTTTTTAAAATTGTTTCACCAATACAACAACATCAACAACCTTTATCGGCATAACAGTGCAGTTCCGTAAACAATAGATTCATTCAGGCCAGACAAAGGAGGAGAAAGAAAAAAGAAATAACCAGAAGGAGAAGAAGGAGATGTTAGTCAAGTTTACTCTTAGAACTCTGAATTATAAATAAGTCAAGAAATGTGGCTACTGAATCAGTTATATCACTGCTGGTATTGTCTAATAAGAGAAGAGTTTGGATTTATATCCCCCCTTTCTCTCCTGCAGGAGACTCAAAGACAATCTCCTTGCCCTTCCCCCCTCACAGCAAATACCCTGTGAGGTAGGTGGGGCTGAGAGAGCTCCGAGAAGCTGTGACTAGCCCAAGGTCACCCAGCTGGCGTGTGTGGGAGTGCACAGGCTAATCTGAATTCCCCAGATAAGCCTCCACAGCTCAGGCGGCAGAGCTGGGAATCAAACCAGGTTCCTCCAGATTAGATACATGAGCTCTTTACCTCCTACGCCACTGCTGCTCCTACGCCACTGCTGCTAATAAGAAGACGATCTTCTGCAAATTCCCTCCCAGTCCCTCCCAGCCTTAAGACTGGGTGCCGCTAAGATGGGCTGTTATGCTGCATATTGAGCTTAATGTTTTTAGAGATATGTTAAGTAATTTATTGGCTGTTATATTGTCTGTGTTGTGAACCGCCTAGAGCCCTCCGGGGATGAGGTGGTCTATGACAGTGATGGCGAACCTTTTCAAGACCGAGTGCCCAAACTGCAACCCAAAACCCACTTACTTATCGCAAAGTGCCAACACAGCAATTTAACCTGAATACTGAGGTTTAAAAATGGTTGGCTCCAAGGTGCATTACTTGGGAGTAAGCTTGGTGGTAGTCGGTGGCTTTGCTTTGAAGCAATCGTGCAACGCTTCGAATGGGTGAATCACGACCCTAGGAGGGTTTAGAAGTAAGCCCCATTGCCAGCAACCGAGCTTACTCCTAGGTAAAGGATTGTGCTTTAGTTCTTCCCATGAAAATCAGTGGGGTTTAACAGCACTTAACAGGGTTACCTACACGTCATGCCCAATGGCCCAGGCCAGCCTAGATGTGTGTTATTGGGAGGGACTACGCCCCATCTGACGAACCCTATGTGCTTACCCAGCGATGCCCACAGAGAGAGCTCTGAGTGCCACCTCTGGCACCCGTGCCATAGGTTCGCCACCACTGGTCTATGAAGTCCAATGAAATAAACAAATAATAAATAAAATTGGAAGCATGCTCTTTTTTAGCTAACAACGGTGATAGCGTTTCACCAATACAGAAAAAGAACAGGGGAAAAAGGTAAAAGCAGACAAACATAACATCATAACAATCATCATAATTCTTAAAATTATCATAAACACCAATCTTTTATAATCTAAATCAAATACATTCTATGTCAAAATTAAGTATGAAATAGTTCTGCATTCAAGATATTATTCACCGGGTAACAATGAATTTATTGAGCAAGAAAGGACTGTGTTTTTAAATAATGAAGATGTCCCTGAACAGACAGCTTAATTTCTTTGCTTTGCAGTTCTTAAACGGTCTTAACTTTATATTATCGGCACTATGGTTATTTTAATGTCGACTGTTTTATATCTGTTGTGCCCTAGTTTTTTTAAGAATAACCTTGTTTAACTTATATGCCAATAAAGGTTCCATATTGACTGATTGATAGTAAAAAGGAACTAGCATCAGCTGTACTGGATAGGAACACCTCTGACTATAAATCATTTGGATTGCCGAACTGATTCTAACTATAATCCTATGTACACAGAAATAAATACTATGGCTCATTCCGCACATACAGAATAAGGCACTTTCAAACTGCTTTCAGTGCTCTTTGAAGCTGTGCGGAATGGCAAAATCCACTTGCAAACAGTTGTGAAAGTGGCTTGAAAATGCATTATTTTGCGTGTGCGGAAGGGGCCTTAGAGAGAGAAATTATTACAATAATCTAAATAATCTTCACTTTAGCATGCTTATTATTGATATTTAACATACTTATCTTACAGCTATCTATTAATGCATATTTCCCTTTGTACATGACTTGTTCTATGAGCATTGCATAAATAAATGAAAATGGTGTGGGGGGAGGACTGGAAAATGGGCTGTTGTGCCAGCTGTTGCCATTTTTAGAATCTGCACAGCCGGTCAGAAAGAAACCTTGCTGGACAGAAGAAGAAGAAGAGTTTGGATTTATATCCCCACTTTCTCTCCTGTAAAGAGACTCAAAGGGGCTTACAATCTCCTTTCCCTTCCCTGTGAGGTGGGTGGCGCTGAGAGAGCTCGGAAAAGCCGTGTTTGATTCCCCCTCCTTCCACTTGAAGTTTCTGGCAGACCTTCTTTATTCTGGTGACCTGGATTTTGTGATTTGTTTCCCTACTCTCCTCCACATAGAAGCTCGTGCTGGGTGACCTTGGGGCCAGTCACAGTCTCTTCTCAGAACTCTCCTCAGTCTCCACTCTACCTGCTGGCCTAGGGTGTCTGTTGTGGGGAGAGGACGGGAAAGGAGTCTGGAAGCCCATCTGAGACTCCATCAGATTGAGAAAAGTGAGGTATGAATCCAAACTCTTCTTCATCTCTTCTATAATAATTATGGTCAGTCATCATAGACGCCTAACCATGTGCTATGCTCTGTCACCTTGTAGGATTACCTGACCTCTTCCTGACCATGGATCACCAAGAGGCTCTTGTCAACAACAGCGTGAACGTTGTTTGTGAGGACTCCCATCCCGAAGACACCCAGCCGCGAACCTTTTCAACACAAATCCGAAATAGCAAGGGAGTCTTGGCATCAGGAGATGGCCTTCCCCTCCAGTTTACATTGACGGCTAGAGAAGAGGATGACGGGCAGGAATTCACATGTCAAGTGGAGCTAGAGACTGGCGGCAGGCCCGTCATAAGAACAACGTCTGAAGTTCTCACTGTGTACTGTGAGTAGGAAATTCTTTGCGTGATCTTTTTCTTCTTAATATTCTGCAGTTAGAGGGAATTAACTTTCCGCCCACATTTGCACAGGCCTAAATCTGACTTTGTGTCTGGGCTGTAGGAAGTCATACACTATACCTAGGGTTGCCAACCTCCAGGTGTGGGCTAGAAATTTCCCAGAATTACACCTGGTCTCCAGAGATCCATTCCTCTAAAGCAGTGGTGGCGAACCTATGGCACGGGTGCCAGAGGTGGCACTCAGAGCCCTCTCTGTGGGCACGCGCAGAGTCGTCCCCCACACACACACACACACATCTAGGCTGGCCTGGGCCGCTGGGCTCGATTATTAGCATTAAACCTAAGACCTAGTTTTGGGGAAGCAGTGCAGGTAATCCTGTTAAAGTTAATCTCGTTAAAGCCCCTGTCACCGATTTTCATGCAAAAGAACTTCGCTAAAGTGCAATCCCTTTACCTGGGGAGTAAGCTCCTCCGGTTTTCGCTGACAATTGGGCTTGCTTCTGAGTAAACCCTGCTAGGGTCGTGATTCACCCGTTGGAAGAGTTGCACAGTTGCTTCAAGTCAAAGCCACTAACTACCACCAAGCTTACTCCCAAGTAACGCATACCTCGGAGCCAACCATTTTTTCTAAACTAAAACCTCAGTATTTGGGTTACATTGCCGTGTTGGCACTTTGCGATAAATAAGTGGATTTTGAGTTGCAATTTGGGCACTCGGTCTCGAAAAGGTTCGCCATCACTGCTCTAGAGAAAATGGCTGCTTTGGAAGGTGGACTATTGTGGCATTAAATATCTGCTGTGTTCCTGTTCAGACACCCACAGCAACCTCGTACATCAACAGTGGCGTGCCGCCATATCTGTTGTTTCCAGCCTCACCAATATGCATGGGCATGACCTCTGAAAAGGGGTGGAATCTTTGGGTGGCTCACATGTACACATGAACTAGCTGGAGACCGTATGCAAGCTGCTAAATCGAGGAGTCCAATGCAGTGCCCATGGGCATCAAGATGCCCGTTGATATACGTTTTCGGGCATCCTCCTGGTGCTTTTAGAAAATGAGAGGGAGTGGGTGGGGTGTTTGCCCAGGAGGGCTTCTGATTGGCTGTGCAGGTTAAAAGGCACCCTGTCAAACAGAGCTGCTGCCTGAAATGTGAAATTTTTACTATTAGATTTATATATAACCTCCCTTGTTAACACTTCGTCTGATGGCAGCCATTTTGATTGGCTTTGCCTCTTACGGCAGCCATTTTGTGATTGTGCCAGCTGCCCTGCATCAGAACTAGGGCTGCCAGGCCCCCACCGGAGGCGGGGGATGCTCTGCTTTGGGCTCCCTCCCTGCCCCGTGTCATCTAGTTCACTGGCGGGAGTCTTTTTGGGCTTGAAATGGGGCCCCGGCCTCAATACGATGGCTACTGGCAACCCAGTAGTCAGAGCTCCCAAAGCACCTGCAGGTTGGGGCACTTTGTTCCAGGCTATTTTTCAGAGGCCCGGTCATTATGACATCCATGCCAATTCCAGGTCCCACGCTGCCTCCAGAGCATTAATTCCTGCTTTTCTATCCCCACTGCCCCTCGCTGCAGTTTGACATGAGGAAGTAGTACTACTTTGTGCATTGCTACGGAAAACAAATGATTAAAGAGGACTTGACCTGGGGCGTACAGACTGCCGCGGTGGTTAAGAAGGCCCAGCAAAGACTGTACTATCTGAGACTTTTAAGGAAACAACAACTGAATGGAAAACTCCTGGTGTCCTTTTACCGCTGTGCTATAGAGAGTGTCTTAACCTATTGCATCTGTGTATGGTTCTCCAGTTGCACAGTGGCAGGTAGGAAGGCGCTCCAAAGGGTGATCACTCCTGCACAGAGGATTATCGGCTGCCCTCTCTCCTCCTTGGAAGAACTCTATAATTCCCGAAGCCTAAAGAAAGTTCCGCTAAAATATTCTGAGAGACCCGTCTCAACTCCAGCACACTCTCTTTTTTGAACTGTTGCATCATCCGGCAGACGCATACAGGTCCTATCAAAGCAACTAGGGACAAAGGAGGCTTTAGAGACAGCTTCTACTCTAGAGCTGTGGCTATGCTGAACTCCGCGGCTTCGTGTTGATGTGTTTGGGGCTGTGTAGGGATGGGTGGAGGAAGGGGAAAGTGAGGATGGGGTATGAGTCTGAAATTGTGTGCATCGAGGGATGCTGCTGTAAATTTCGTTGTGCGTGCACAGTGACAATAAAATGCTTATGCTTATGCTTAAACCTGATTCCCTTCTTCATTCCAGATGGCCCCCAGATGAATAATTCCACCTGCCCCAGTGTCCTGACCTGGAAGGTCGGCAGTATGGAAACTTTCAGCTGTTCGGCCTTGGGAAACCCAAAGCCAAAAATTGAATGCAACAAATACGGGGTGCTTTACAATATCAGCGTCCCGCTGCACGTTACCACAGACCATCAAGGCAGCTATACCTGCAACGCCTCCAATCCGCACGGCTTTGTTGTGACTTCCGTAACTATCCATGTTGAAGGTAAGTCAGTGTCTGTGCCCTAAGAAACAATCCTTCAACTTATTGTCGAAGGCTTTCACGGCCGGAATCACTGGGGTGCTGTGTGGTTTCCGGGTTGTATGGCCGTGTTCTAGCAGCATTCTCTCCTGACGTTTCGCCTGCATCTGTGGCTGGCATCTTCAGAGGATCTGATGTTGGGAAAGCAAGTGGAGTATATATATATCTGTTGAAGTGTCCAGGGTGGGTGGAGAAACATTGTCTGTGAGTAACAAAGAAGGCAACCAGGTCAATAGTTGAGGGCATCTGAATAGAAGTATGAGTAACAATGAAGACTATAGCATGGGAGTAACAATGGAGATAGCAAGGTCACTGGTGGGAGCATCTATTCAGATGCCCTCAACTATTGACCTGGTTGCCTCCTTTGTTACTCACAGACAATGTTTCTCCACCCACCCTGGACACTTCAACAGATATATATACTCCACTTCTGCTCTTTCCCCAACATACCGTAGATCCTTCCTGAAGATGCCAGGCCACAGATGTAGTGATGGTACAAAAACGTCAGGAGAGAATGCCTGTTGAACACGGTGGTCGTACCAGCTCTCTCTCCGGAAACCACACAGTTAAATCCCAAATCCTTCAACTTGCTTGTGCTGAAAATACAGGGCCAAATTGTTAAGCTCCTTCCAGGGAAGTAGCACTGCCAAGTTGGCTATCTGTTGTTGGGAGTCTGTAGTTCAGGACATCTGGAGAAGCGGGTGACGGCTGGCCCATTTCAAGAATTTAAGAAAATTAAGAAGTAGAAGAGTTTGGATTCATATCCTGCCTTTCTCTCCTGCAAGGAGACTCAAGGCAGCTTTAAAAAATCCCTTTTCCCTTCCTCTCCCCACAACAGGCATCTTGTGAGGCAGGTGGGCCTGCGAGAGTTCAGAGAGAACTGTGACTAGCCCAAGGTGGAGAAGCAGGGAAACCAATCCAGTCCCCCAGATTAGAGTCTGCTGCTCACGTGGAGGAGTGGGGAATCGAACCCGGTTCTCCGGATTAGAGTCCAGCAGTGGCGTAGGAGGTTAAGAGTTCGGGTATCTAATCTGGAGGAACCGGGTTTGATTCCCAGCTCTGCCGCCTGAGCTGTGGAGGCTTATCTGGGGAATTCAGATTAGCCTGTGCACTCCCACACACGCCAGCTGGGTGACCTGGGGCTAGTCACAGCTTCTCGGAGCTCTCTCAGCCCCACCTACCTCAGAGGGTGTTTGTTGTGAGGGGGGAAGGGCAAGGAGCTTGTAAGCCCCTTTGAGTCTCCTACAGGAGAGAAAGGGGGGATATAAATCCAAAATCCTCCTCCTCCTCCTCCTCCTCCTCCTCCTTCTTCTTCTTCTTCTTCTTCTTCTTCACCACTACACCACGCTGGCTCTTAAGAACTTCCAAAGCATTGAGAGCTTCCAGGCAGATAATAGTTCCAGAGCCACAGGAATGCCTAGCATTAAATGGTGTGTAGGGGGTGGGGTGGGGGGCAGAGCCAGGGAAAGGGGGGGGGCTGTGTGGTGTAGCACACACTGTGACACTCCCACCCCACCCCAAGGAAGCATTGTCCAAGTTTGTTTTCTTGTTCTTCTGACGCTTCACAGCACGCATAAATGTTTGCCGTCTCAAAAGTCAAACGGGTAGCAACCCAAGGAAGGGCTTTCTCAGAGTAGCCCCCAAACTTTGGAGTTCCCTCCCCATCTAGATGTCTTTCGCCAGCAGGTGGAGACTTTTCTGTTTCTGCCTGTTGTGGATTTTCTGGACTGTGTGGCCGTGGCCCGTTAGTTTTTGCTGCTAACGTTTTGCCTGCTTCTATCGCTGGCATCTTCAGACCTGAACATGCCCGTCACAGATGCAGGCGAAACATTAGGGGCAAAAACGACCAGACAGTGGCCACGCAGTCTGGGAAACCCACAACAGCCGGTTGATTCCAGCTGGGAAAGCCTTCGACAGCAGATTCCTTTTTCGTTTGGTATTATCCCCGTAACGGTTACTGGCCCTTCCCCCTGATTCTAGCATTTGTTTATGTGTTTTTAGTTAATTTCCCTAGAATTATGAATGTTGTTTTTAATAGATCAGCTATTTTAATGTCTTTTTAAATGTTTGCCGCCTTGGAAACCCTGCTCAGGTGGAAAGATAGCATTACTCCATATGTCCCTACACAGCCTCTTCGTTCAGTGGAGGCCAATTTACTGGTGGTCCCTGGCCCCTCGATGATTCAGCTGGCCTCCACACGGGCCAGGGCCTTTACAGCTCTGGCGCCGGCCTGGTAAAACACTCTTCCTCCAGCTGTCTGGGCCCTGCGGGACCTTGGTGAGTTCCGCAGGGCCTGTAAGGGTGATTCCCCACCCTCAATTTCAGCTAGGTTCGATTCAGTTCCTGTATATTAGAGTCGACTCCAGTCACTCCCCACAGCCACTAGTGTTCGACTCAGTTCTCCAATAACTGTGACAATAACTGTGACAAGAGGGCGGGATCGTCTGTGGTATCGGTTCTGCTCCTCGTTTCTCATTGGCTCCCGTTTTATGGCGGGAAACATGAGTGTGCGTTGTTTTTTTTAACGGTTTTTACGTCGCAGCTACGTAGCTACGTAGCTGTGTGCATACGTTAGTTCACGGTATTGCGCTTATGGTGAATTGACGCTTTGATTCGTTAGTTCACGGTAGTGCGCTTATGGTGAATTGACGCTTCGATTCGTTAGTTCACGGTATTGTTTTTATCGTGAATCAACCCTTCGATTCGTTAGTTCATTATGGATCCAGTTTCTGAGGAGATACTCCACTTGCTCCTGACTCTGCTGACAAATCTGGTCAGCTTGGTTGAGGCTGCAGTTTCCTGCAGCACCACCATGCTTGACCTGATGGGTCAGGAATATGAGGAGAGCGACCCTTCTCCTGTGGCCACCACTCATCATGACAGCCAAGAGTGGATGGCCCTGGCATCAGCACCCCAGCGCCCCAGGTACTGGGTGTATCCTCACAGATCCCGTGACTGGTGGCAAAACCTTGTCCTGAACTGCTGGGATGATCGGGAATGGCTGAAAAATTTCAGAATGACCAGGAGCACCTTCATGAGCCTGGTCAACTTGCTGAGGCCACACCTACAACATCAGGAAACCCCCATGCGTCCTGTGAGTATACACTACAAGAGGTGGAGGCGGACAGTCTGGCTTGCGCCGGATCGCTTTTCTTAAGAACGTCACCTTGTCAGAGACCTCCCCCCAAAATTCCTAGTGGCCAAGTGGCTGGTTTCTCTGCACCCCCGTTTGCCGAGATCAGATGTCCTACAAGAGATCTGGCTGCATCGAGCCGTTCGGCGGGAAACCTCAGCAGGAGACTGGCTTTGAAAGGAGCAGGGAGCTCGTCTACGAGCACCGAAGCATTCGGGCCGGAAGTATCGATCTCTGTGGTGTTGTGTGCCTACCTGGATCCTATTATTGCCTCTAGATTCAGGGGGGTTACCTGGAATCAGCGATGCTTGGAACTTCCTCCCGGCAAATGAGTTCCGTTTCTGGACACAGGTGGGCTCCTTTTCATGTCGCAGTTGGCCCCCAACTGGCATTTCAAAGAAGGTTCAAACTCTTCCAGCCTCTTCAGGGACCGATTCACACACTGTGACCAGGAAGGCGGAGTTACTTTCTCTTCTCCTTGGACATGACCTCAGGGCTGTCTTGTTTAAAAACCTCGCTACACGCCCTGTTTTTGAATGTCAAACTGAATAGCCGGAAATAATTTTTCAGCAGACGAACGTCCAGGCAATGAAGTGAGCGGGTTGTAAAGGAAAGGGATGGAAGAAATACCCTTGTCTGCTGCCCTTGACCATACCACACAGTTTTAAGGCAGCGGTTTGCATCTTCTTGAAGCTAGATCTACTTCTCGCTTGACCACTTCCTGAACTCCTTTGCAGCGTCATTCTATGTCCCTTTTCCCCTCCCCAACATAACATATAAGTCTCTCTCATCAGTTAACACTGAACAAGTTATTTCAAATTTTTTTCAATGTTTAGTATTTATAAATAGATAGCGTAACTGAGCCAACGGCTGCGTTTCACACATTATGCAGGGCGACCCCAAGTTTTCCTCTGAGCCTTCCGGCTCGCAGACCTGCCTCTTTCCTGCTCAAATGGTTCCTCTTTCCCCTCCCCACTGGCCTTATTGATCCCCTCCTGAGTCCTGACCTACAGTTTGAGAAGAAGAAGAAGAGTTTGGATTTATATCCCCCTTTCTCTCCTGCAGGAGACTCAAAGGGGCTTGCAATCTCCTTTCCCTTCCCCCCTCACAACAAACACCCTGTGAGGTAGGTGGGGCTGAGAGAGCTCCGAGAAGCTGTGACTAGCCCAAGGTCACCCAGCTGGCGTGTGTGGGAGTGCACAGGCTAATCTGAATTCCTCAGATAAGCCTCCACAACTCAGGCGGCAGAGCGGGGAATCAAACCCGGTTCCTCCAGATTAGATACACGAGCTCTTAACCTCCTACGCCACTGCACAGGTAAAGGGCTGTGCCGGGTCTCTGAAGGACCACCAGGGGATGCTAGAGCACATGTTTTCCACATGCTCAGTTCTTCACATAGGAGACCAACCATAAAGCCCAAGTGGCCATCTTTGAGCATGTGTTCAGTTCCTGTGTTCAGTTTCTCTTCTGCTCATGCATGTCGTGGATGCTCTAGGTCCGTGGTGGCGAACCTTTGGCACTCCAGATGTTATGGACTACAATTCCCATCAGCCTCTGCCAGCATGGCCAATTGGCCATGCTGGCAGGGGCTGATATGATCCAGCATCCTGAGTCTCGCCACACCTGGAAGTTCCTAACCTGGGGTATTTGTACCCCCGGGGTACCCACCAGAGCATTCGGGGGTCCATGAAAAAAATTACGTACTGGGTTTGCTAATATGGCGGTACAGCCTTAGAGAAATGGGTTGCCAAGGGGTACACAAGTGAAAAAAATATTGGGAACTGCCGCTCTAGGCTGGCTAGAAGGCCTGTGTGACCCCTTCCAACACTATGATTCTATGGCCCCTTCCGCACATGCAAAATAATGCGTTTTCAAACCACTTTCACAACTGTTTGCAAGTGGATTTTGCCCTTCCGCACAGCTTCAAAGAGCACTGAAAGCAGTTTGAAAGTGCACTATTCTGCATGTGCGGAATGAGCCTATGTGAAAATACAGTGGTTGCATATATCAGCTGTGATATGTGCATGAGAAAACCAAAGGTACCTTACGATGTGCGATCACCCTCAGGGGCACTTTATACAAGAGATATTTCATGTGTACATTTAAAGTGGGAATGCAATAAATGTTTATAAGTATGTGTGTCATGTCACTATGTAGATGTTATGGAGTCGGGATTTGCCTGGCCCTCCGAGTTCCAGTACTCTCAGGTTTTCTGCTGTGTAATGTGTGAAACTGTGCTGGGATGTTAACCCAGGGAGAACACTCCCTTGTAGTTTGCTTGAATGTCATCCTGGAAGCATCTGGATTTTTTATTCAAACGGAACTGTGAAGAGAATTGGAAAAGAGCGTGTTTTTGCCTCATTTTAAAATCAATTGTGGGCCTATTTGGGTTGATGAATATCCAAGTAACAAATGACCATCTTAAGTATGTTCGGTTTTTCAAATTCTCCCAGATGTGATTGGAATTTGTTTTCGACCTTTAGCAACTAGCTACTTTCTGATCTTGTATGTTGCATTCTTTTTTATTGCAGACACAGAAAAATGAAATTCTTAAATGCTTTTTCGTGCTATCCGTTTTTTTATAAGAATTTTTATTTTACACCTCTAATTCACATGTTAATTAAAAAAATTAAAAGAAATCGATCAGCTCCCTCTCCCCATACCCACAGTAGCAACACTAAATGAAAAGAAGAAAAGAAAACCCCTCACACACAAACACCTACACACATACATGGTAACCTCCGATTAAGGGTCCAAACATAAACCTAACTCTGTGCTTATAATTAACTTGTGGGGTCTGGCCACGCGTTGCTGTGGCAATTGACAGTCCGCAACCCACACAGATGTCCATTGCAGGTCCAATGATCTGCAATGGCCTTTGGGGTCGGTGGTTCCTCTTTCCCTTTTCAATTCACATTGTTATATGGTGGTGTCTTGTTCTTTTAGTATAAGGCAGTGATGATAGAACCTATGTACGAGATTGCCAGGAGGTGTACTCAGAGCCCTCTCTGTGAGCACCACGCCAAACAGAGTTTATCATGTAGGAGGGAATGCCCCTAAGGGCTGGCCTGGGCCGCTGGGCTCGGTGTGCTTATTAAACTGAGGCCTAAGTTTTGGGAAGCAGTGTGGCAAGCTGTTAGAGTGCTGTTAAGAAGCCCACTGATTTTCATTCAAAGAACTAAAGTGTGATCCTTTACCTGGGGAGAGAAAGCGGTTGCTGGAAATGGAACTGCTTCACGGGTAAACCCTCCTAGGATTGTGATTGCCCGTTGAGAAGAGTTGCATAGTTGTAAAGCGAGCCCAACGACTACCATCAAGCTTACTCCGGTATGCGCCTCGCGGCAAACGTTTTTTCTAAACTAAACCTCAGGCTAAATCTCGTGTTGGCACTTTGCAATAAATAAGTGGGTTTTAGGTTTGCAGAATTAAGACACTCTTTCGAAAGGTTAAGCCATCACTGGTATAAAATTAGCCCTTACTACAATTTCCACCGCCGGGACTGTCGAGTCACGAATCCCGCTGTTCATAGAGGCTGGATTGTGCGCTGATTACTGGCTTGGGTAAGGCAGAACTGGGGCAAGAGGCTATTCAGTCAGGCAGCAGAGGCAGGGAGTGGTGATGATCACCTGCCCACAAGCTGCCACACAATCGTTCTGCTGGATTCTTGTAACCATGAGTGTGTAGAATGAGATATAAAACTCTGAATTCAGCTGTTTCAGTTTGAACATCCTATTAAAGGAACCGTAGTAACTTTGAGAGAGAAACATAATTGGAAGCGATGACCCATATGTCAGGTTTATTAACAAAGGGAAGAATATCACTTCCATGACCTAGAGGCAGTGGTGGCGGACCTTTGGCACTCAGATGTTATAGACACGGTTCCATCAGCATGGCCAATTGGCCATGCTGGCAGGCTGATAATATCTGGAGTGCCATGCTCCTCATTTAAGGAGCTCTGGTGATGGACAACAAGTGTACGAAGCAATATAGCAATAACAATAACATTTAAAATCATTAACATCATTAAAATAGGGCTTTTGTGCGCCTACTGCTGTGTGCTCTGCAGTGAGGTTTTCCTGCAGTTTGCAGTTGAAGAGGGAAGTCTCCAGTTGCAAAGTGCCTCCAGCCGCATTGATCTGCCTGCCACCTTTTATTTTGGGGTGATGTCTTTGGTCTATCCGTAATTCAATAGATGATCTCCGTTTCACTGGTCCTTCAAATTATCAGAGGACCCGCAACATGAAAATCAAAAAGAACAATCTGGCCGGAAGAGCTGTTGGGTAGGTGGGGGGAAGGCAAGGAGGAGCGAAAAGTCCCAAGGATAGAGTAACGGCTATCTCCTTTGCTTTCCCTGGGAAGGCTGGGGGAAAGTCACACTTTACCTGCTTTCAGAAACCACGGAATTATCTGATCTTGCGGTGGGTTTGGGAGCAGGAAAAGGTGATGCACAACCAAGAGCTGGCCTCAAGTAAGCATTATCTCCCTGCAGAGCAGACCACAAAGTACATAAATGGTCTGGAGTTGTACGGGAGATGCGTATCGATGGCCAACTTGCTGTATTCAGCCAATCCACCATCCATTGGGGCGCACATGCACTCCTGTTGCCATATTACATACCAAAGAAACTTGAAAAAAAAAAAAGGGACATTCATAAAACTGTCTCCAAGAATAGCCTGTGCCTGACCCAACCACCATTTGTACATGCATCTTAATGACATATGATAGGAATGTGTGCCCCGTAATGTGTGCCATTAGTTACTTTGACGTTATCATTATTCAGCAAATATGCAATTTTTTGTTGGTCCAAATAGCCTTTTTTTACTGTCTAATACAGGAGATAATGACTTGTTTCTAATAATCATGTAACTGGGACAATGCAATAGGATATGGTCAAGTGACTCTCCGCTATTCATGCTGCAGTCATAGACTCTTTTTTGATATGGAATTTTTTAGCAGTTGCCCTTGAAGAATGGCTGATACATTATATCTAGCACGGGTTAATTGGAGCAGATACTTAATTGTACAGCCAATATCAAGGGAAAGTCCGAGATATAGGGAAGAACAGAACTTTCTGGCTCCTCCAGTTAGAGTCTGATATTTTTGGTCAATTAGTCCCCTCTTCAGGATTTGCATGATTTCTTTTTAAAAAACATTTTTAAAATGTTTGTTTGCTTGTTTGTTTGCATCCCTTATAGTCCACCTTTTTCATTTGGGCTGTTTCCACCGCGAGACGGTAACGGCGCCCAACAGGACGGTTAAAAAAAAGCGTCCCTGCGGTAACATTACACAGGGCTGCTGCATAGCAGTGCGTCTACCACCAAAGCGGTGCAAAGAGGCGGCGGTTTTTCAAATCCTCGCTCATTGGCGGGTTTTTTTGAAAAATGGCGTCGCCCGCGGCGCAATACAAACAACACCGGCGGGAAGACACCTTTCCCCATCCCCTCCACACAGCCTTCCCATCCCGTTTGCTCTGGGGCTGGAGAGGGACCTTCTTACCTTTGCCCACCCAGGAGGGCAGCGTGATCATCTCAGAAGCGGATGGGAAGGTCGAAATGAAAGAATGAACAGAGTGGCTCTCGGTTAGGCAGATCTTTAGGGCTGCTGCGCCATGCTACTGTGCAGTGGGGTGTGAACCGCTTCCGTGGTGAGCGGAAATAGCCTCTGACTTGCCCTCAAAATTCCAAAAAATGCCCTTAAAGGGTAGCCATCACGGCAGACCAGAAGCCAGCCCAGGACGCCGCATGATGGACTTTGGGAGACTTTCACAGGCCCATAATGGTCCTATTAGTTAGCAGTTAGTTCCTAATAGTTAGCAGATGAGTCCTGGCATGCAAGAAGGTGAAATACAGCTCTTTCAAAAGAGTTTGAACCCTTGCTGGGATGGAAATTAAAATTCGTTGGTAAATGGAAGGTTTTAAGCCACAGTTTTAATTCCCAGCTGGGGTTAATGCAACCTGGCTTTTCAGCTCTGAACCCTTCCTTCCCATTCATCCCACTTGAGATGTTGTGTGCCAGCGCCACCTACTGATGCAAGCCAAGGCTGCGCCACCAATACAATATTCTAAGTCAGTGATGGCGAACCTTTTCGAGACCGTGCCCAAATTGCAACCCAAAACCCACTTATTTATCGCCAAGTGCCAACACGGCAATTTAACCTGAATCTAGGGGTTTTAGTTTAGAAAAAAACAGTTGGCTCAGTGATGCGTTACTCAGGAGTAAGCGGGTGGTAGTCGTTGGCTTTTGCTTTGAAGCAACGTGCAGCTCTTCAGCGATTGAATCCACGACCCTAGGAGGGTTTACTCGAAACAAAGCCCCATTGCCAGCAACTGGAAACTACTCTGGGTAAAGGTGCACTTTAGTTCAAGCTTCGCATGAAAGTCGGTGGTTTAACGAGCGTTTAGCGGGATTACCTACACTGCTTCCCCAAAACAAAGTCTTAGGTTTAATGCTAATATCAGGCCAGCGGCCCGGAGCCAGCCTAGATGGAGGGACTCTGTTCTTGGTACCCGGGGGGGCTCTGAGTGCCGCCTCGGCCCGATGCTGGATTCTAAATAGTGTCTCCAAGGTCCTTGCCCACTTTGCCTTTTTGCTATGCACTCCTGGAGGAATTGTTTTTCCTGCAGTTGTTTCATGCAGTATTTGAGTTGAATAAAAAAGCTGCGCCTCAGCTTTTTCTGGTGGTTCCCAAACTTTAACCGTTCAAATGCACCAGTTAGTAAATGTCCCATTTTGCGGTTTGTACAGTCTGTATATAATCCACCTCCAGTCCCCATCAGAAAGACAGAATTATAAATAATGTAAACAAATAACTCTTGTAGGAACTCTTCCACACTGCAGACAGAAGCTGCATTTAACAGGATGCCTTTTAAAACGAACACACAATTGCTTACACACAATTTACCTTCAGTCACGCAGCGACCGTCTTATCACGTTAGCAGCAACTGCTGCCAAGGCCCATCTGGCCCCGCCCTTTTTAAAATGCTTGGGCCATTTATGCGCTTGTGATCTGCCCCACAGTGAGCACATTCCCTTGGAGTCAGATTCTTCTCCTTGCACCCAAACCTAGCTCCATCTTGCAGGCGCAAATGCGATCCCAAGGCCTGTCGCATTGCTTAAAACAAGCGTCCTGCTGTCCCGGTAGCATTCCCTATGCTGCAATGTAATCCAATGCACATATGTGCTTGTACGCGCGATAAGCGAAAGGGAAAACAATCCAATCGGAAAACTGCAGCATATGCCATTCCTGAAACTGATTTTAGAGACGGCAGGTGGAAGGACCAAATTGCTACACAAAGTGAGCCTGCAAAGACCCCTAGGATGGGGCACCGATGCCTCGACCCCCCAGTGTTATAAACCCCCTTGCTGCCTTTTGCTAGGGTCACCATCTGTTTCTGATTTATTCTGGGCTGTCTGTTGTTAGGAAGCTTTGTGCACAATGAATATGAAGCTTGGGTGCTGTGTGGTTTCCGGGCTGTCTGGCCGTGTTCTGCGCTTAGCATTCTCCTGACGTTTCGCCTGCATCTGTGGCTGGCATCTTCAGAGGATCTTGGAAATTGGAAAAACTACGGCTCAGGAAAGCGCGCGTGTTCTCTAACCTTTTTCTTCAGCTGCAGAACCGGGTGCCTATCCCATATTTCTTGCAGCCAAAGGACTCAAAAACACCACAGGCTCACATATAACTTTGCCTAGAACGGTGGTGCTTGAACCTTTAGCTCAGATGTTATGGTACAATTCCCCATCAGCCCTGCCATCATGGTCAATTGGCCATGCTGGCGGGGCTGATATGAAACCAGCAGTCCTGCCTCTGGAGATTCACTCATCGAAACCTAGAAACGTCGCGGCACTACGTGAGAGAATCCACACAACCCATAAAGGAGCACCCAGAGCTTAGACGGGGTTATTGTTCGCTCGCATCAATACCAGCCAAAAGATGAGTGCACAAGACTGGGATAAAATTGACAACTTCACATACAGCAAAATGAAAATGATCCTCTGAAGATGCCAGCCACAGATGCAGGCGTCAGGAGAGAGAATGCTGCTAGAACTCTGACCAGACAACCCGATACACAGCACCGGTACAGTTCGGCTGTAGCCTCGACAATATGAAGCTGTCTGGATCTGTCATCCTCCTGCAACCTCTATCAGTTTCCCACAATAACCAGACTCTTGAGTTCAGAAACTGGTTTATTGACAGGGACGCTACAAACAGAATTCAAGCATGCCTTGCTGGAACTGAATTCCACTACACTACTGCTGACTAATATCCTTTCTCCAAACACCCCTCCAGCCCCCTTCCTCATTCTCAGGCAGAGGGTCATTGGAGGGTCAATTGACCCTGGATGCCCCCCATTAGTTCATGTGGGGGGTGCCCGGTGGGCCCGCAGCAGACTCCTGGCCTGGCTGCTCCTTCTGCCAGGCACCCCTTGGCCCGGCCCCACCAGGCTGCTCCTTCTGCCAGCTGGGCTGGGCCGTGGGCCTGCTGAGCACCCCTTGAACCAGGCCCACCAGGCTGCCCAGGACTGGCAGCGGCAGCTAAGGTAAGTGGGGCATCGGGGGCGCCTGGAGCAGGTGTTGCCCCAGGTGCCATTTCCCCCGGGTATGCCTCTGTTCTTGTAACCCCCGTGCTCAGAATGGGTTGACCCAGAAAGGGGTGGAGACTGCAAGCAGCAGAAGGCTGCAGAGCTCATGTAGTTTGGAGAGCGAGGGCTGCAGACTTCGCACCTTAGTTTTGTATAAGCCCTTAACACCTTGTTAAGGGTTTTATGTTTGTAATGGGTGAGAGTTCTCCTGGAAACCTTCATCATGTTGAATCCTGTCCATCAAGCCCTTAGAGTCTTCAGGAGCCGATCCCCGTGCAAAGAAGAATTGGACTTGGCAGTATCAGAAGACTGTAAATATAAAGACTTGAAAATGCAACCTGAACAGGACCTTGAAATGTGATGTTAAATGTTGATGTTATATGTTAAGAAAGTAAACCATTTTGGTTTTTTTAAATTTGTTGTTGCAAGCTCATTCCAAGTTCTGCCCCACAGAACCCACAGATAGAGGTTACATTCTCAGGCCTTGTGAAGCCTCCAAGGCCAAAACCAAGATGAGGGCCAGATGCTGGTTGCCTTGGAGGGTGAGAAAATTTCCCGCACGTCTACAAATGAAAATATACCAGCATAGGGTCAGCAGCATGAAAAGCCAAGGATTCCTATAGTATCGCCTCCTGGCCCACCCCACTGGTGGATACTGGCTGCACAGCAGATGTATAACGGTTGCAGTTGTTATAAAGGAATCCGTTGTCTTTTTTCCTGTTCACGTGTTCCCACCACCTGTTCAAGCAGAACATTTGGGGGTACGTGGGGAAAAAATGCATAATGAGTTTACTAAAATGGGGGTACAGTTTTTGGGAAACGGATTGCCAAGGGGTATGCCAGTGAAAAAAGGCTGGGAATCACTGCTCTAAGCTAATTTCCTCCAGCCAGCCATGACACTCTTAGGCACAGCTGCAGAATCAACATAGTGGACACTCTTTAGCTAAGGTGACCAGATTTTCACCTTTTTATAAGCCGGGACTATATGGCGTGAGCCGCAGGGAGAAGCGCGCACTGCTCTAGGCATCCCTTGTTTCCAGCCCTGTCACAGGGGAAGCGAGGAAAAGGGGCGCCCAGAAGGCAGTCGCGGCAGCTTTCTCCAAAAAGTGGGACACTTAAAAAAAACCCGGTGGGGCCCAGCGGGACAAATTGGTTAAAAGTAGCGGGACTGGTCGCTAAAGGCCGGGATGTCTGGTCACCTTGTCTTTACCACTAATCCTAGTCACCCCCTCTACTTTTACCACATTTTTGGGAGATGGGTGTGCACAGATCAAGTCCAGCTAGGGACGCCAGCCTCCAGGTGGGACCTGGAATTAAAACTCATCTCCAAACCATAGAGTTCAGGTTCCTCTGGTGAAAATGGATGCTTCGGGAGGTGAACTGTGAGGCATCGTACCCCACTGAGTTCACTGTCCTACCCGGACCCCACTCCCAAATCTCCAGGAGTATCCCAACCTGGACCTGGCAACGCTACCTCCTCTCCCCTGTCCACGGCTGGGAGAGAACCCCTGACCACCCTGGGCCCAGTCAAAACCGAGGTAGGTGGGGCTGAGAGAGCTCCGAGAAGCTGTGACTAGCCCAAGGTCACCCAGCTGGCGTGTGTGGGAGTGTACGGGCTAATCTGAATTCCCCAGATAAGCCTCCACAGCTCAGGCGGCAGAGCTGGGAATCAACCCCGGTTCCTCCAGATCAGAGTGCACCTGCTCTTAGCCACTACGCCACTGCTGCTCCTTGTAGAGAACAACACCTTGTAGAGAACAGAGGTTTATTCATCCAGAGGACAGCTTGGAAAAGCCAGAATTGACTTTTCCCGACGCAAACAGCAGTAATATCATCAGAGGACACCCCCCCCACCCACCCCCACCCCATGTGAACAGACAATGAAGTATGTAGACAGTTTGATAAGAGCAAGTGTCCCTTTGAGCCGACCTTGGCCAGAACCTGGTGGTGAAAGCAGTTAGAAACAGTCACACAGAATGTAAGACCCATCCCCCCTAAAGCAGAAAGCAGCTCCCAGCACCCACTAGGCATCCTGACACTCCGCTTCCCCTAGGGCCCTCCCCCCAGTTTGCTTGGACAAGAATGATGGAAGTCCCGAATGAGTTTTGGAGCCTTAAGAACATAAGAACATAAGAACAAGCCAGCTGGATCAGACCAGAGTCCATCTAGTCCAGCTCTCTGCTACTCGCAGTGGCCCACCAGGTGCCTATGGGAGCTCACGTGCTGGAGGTGAAGGCAAGGGCCTTCTGCGGCTGTTGCTCCTGATCACCTGGTCTATTAAGGCATTTGCAATCTCAGATCAAGGAGGATCAAGATTGGTAGCCATGATAGGTAGCCTTGATATGTTCAGCATTCACCCACTCGTCATGTCCAGGTAACCAGACTTTCCAGGACACCAAATACTCTCCAGAATGGTTAATTTCTGGCCATGCTTGGCAATGGTGGATTCTGCACTGCACAAATATAACATCTTCAGGTCTCTTCTCCAAAAAAACTTTAGCCCTTCCTATTCCTTTCAACCCGGTTTTTCAAAAATCGCTCAACTAGCGACCGTTTTGCAAAATCCCAGTTTGAAGATGCTCCTGTGAGAACACAAGCAGGAGTTGCTTGATTTTCCACGCTTCCACCCTTCTACTGTTATTACTACCACCATCTATCGCAGGGGCGGGCAATTATTTTTCCCATGGGGCCGCATAAGAAACAGGAAATATTGTGGAGGGCCTGGCCCTCACACTGCGATCAGAGGCGTGCTCAGGTCAGCCCTTCCGGCTCCCTTGCCCACTTCGGCGGCCAGTTCATATGCAACAGTCACTTCGCTCGCCACCCTCGCCACCTTTTCCTTCCTCCACCGAGCCTGCACAATGTGCGGCGGGGCTCACGAGGAGATGGGAAAGAGAACTTCACAGCTTTTAACCCAACTCATCGCGATCCTCCCCATCTGTTCCTGACACCACGCCTGCGTAAGAAGGCGGGGCTCCCAAGAGAAGGAAGTGCGCACGCGTGCGTGAATGACCGAGAGAGGCTTTTAAAAAATAATCCCAGTCTCGCGCCGCTTCTCCCAGCCGCCATTTTGAAGACGGGTTCTTCTAAGATAAGTCACGATAAGTCGCCATCTGCAAATTTTAAATTGTTCAAATTTTATTAATTTAAAATTGTTATAGGTTGTTTTATATTTGTGTTATATGATGCTGATGTACAAGGGCTCAGGGCGGTTTAAAAGTGAAAGAAAGAAAGAAAGAAAGAAAGAAAGAAAGAAAGAAAGAAAGAAAGAAAGAAAGAAAGAAAGAAAGAAAGAAAGAAAGAAAGCAAGCAAGCAAGCAAGCAAGCAAGCAAGCAAGCAAGCAAGCAAGCAAGCAAGCAAGCAAGCAAGCAAGCAAGCAAGCAAGCAAGCAAGCAAGCAGGGGCCAGTCAGGGTCATCTGGCAGGCCGGATGTGGCCCGCGGGCCGTATAATGCCCAGGTCTGATCTATTGAGTCAGGAAGATTCTGCCCGCCCGCCACGCTGTGCAGTTCACGCAGAATATTGCAAGCGGATACTGAGAAGCACCTGCCATTTCTCAAGTCCTCTGAGCATGTTTCCCTACCACCACCCCTTGGCAGCAAGAATAACTTCCATTTCACTCGAGACCCACTGTGACGCATTCATTATTGCCTGGCCATTGCAAGAAAGTTCCTGTTTCTCTGTGTGTGTGTGTGTGTGTGTGTGTGTGTGTGTGTGTGTGTGTGTGTGCGTGTGTGGGTGTGTGTGTGTGTGTTGAACATACGAAATTTAGTAAAATTGTGTTTAAAGAAAACTGAAAGTAATGGTATATATCATAACAAAACATGTATAATATGTATAGTGACTTAGATTAAATACATCATTAGAAGAATTTGGGACTCTTTAGTTTGGAGAGGAGACGTCTGAGGGGGGATATGATTGAAGTCTATAAAATTATGCATGGGGTAGAAAATGTTGACAGAGAGGTACTCTCTTTCTCTAATAGAACAGGGGGCATACATTGAAAATGCTGGGGGGAAGAATTAGGACTAATAAAAGGAAACACTTCTTCACGCAACGTGTGATTGGTGTTTGGAATATGCTGCCACAGGAGGTGGTGATGGCCACTTACCTGGATAGCTTTAAAAAGGGCTTGGACAGATTTATGGAGGAGAAGTCAATCTATGGCTCTGTCTTGATCCTCTAACATCTCACAAGTTACCAAATGCCTTAACAGACCAGGTGCTCAAGAGTAGCAGCAGCAGAAGGCATTGCTTTCACCTCCTGCATGTGAGAGCTCCCAAAAAGGCACCTGAGGTGAGCCCACTCACAGTAGCAAGAAGGCTGGACTAGATGGACTCTGGTCTGATCCAGCAGGCCAGTTCTTATGTTCTTATGTTCTTAATTTATACATCTAATAATTATAATAACTCTTACTAGAAATTATTGACTTGTTCTTATTGTTTAATTCTCAGATCTAACTAAACCAATGCGGAAGTCTAAAAGCTGTTAAGATAGATGGAACCAAACCAAGCATTTTGTTTAAAAGATAAGATGATAGAACTGGAGAAAGCGGCTTGGTAGAATAAGTGGAACAACTTTATTTAATTTGTACAAATGTAACTGGAATGTAATTGCCTACTTTTGTGTATATTTACTTTTTTTTAAATAATAAATCTTATTAAAAAAAGAACATGCGAAGATTCTGAGGTGCACTGCATTGGAGTCTAGTCTGAGCAGGTGGATTCTTGGATTCATTTCCACGCTCTGTATGCCTTCTCAGCTATGCATGCGTTAGAAAATATATTTTTTAAAACAGAAGCATTGCTGTGCAAAAGCGCAAAAACAGCCCAAATGGTTTCCATGGGCTCAAATTGCTTCCTGGATGCCGAAGCGGCACGCATGCAAACAGCAGAAAGGGAAACGGGTTCATTTTGCAACTTGTTATAAATATGCTGTGCAGAACCCACCAATATTTTTTAAAAAATTGCGTACCCCTTTAAAAAAATTTTTTAAGTCTATAACGATTCTGATATTTTTGCGCATTACCCAAAATCCCTGCAGAGAAAGCTCTTTGATGTGGGGATCGGTTTGAAAAATCCATGCGCTGCTTTTCACAGCTAACAATCTTCTGTGTGAGCAGGGAGAGGGACATGACGGCAGGAATTTGACACAGTGGGGGTGGGGGGGGAGAGCAGCAGTGGCGTACTGGCTAAGAGCAGGTGCACTCTGATCTGGAGGAACCGGGTTTGATTCCCAGCTCTGCCACATGAGTTGTGGAGGCTTATCTGGGGAATTCAGATTAGCCTGGGCACTCCCACACACGCCGGCTGGGTGACCTTGAGCTAGTCACAGTTCTTCGGAGCTCTCTCAGCCCCACTTACCTCACAGGGTGTTTGTTGTGGGGGGGGGGGCAGAAAGAGAAAGGAGATTGTAAGCCCCTTTGAATCTCCTTACAGGAGAGATAGGGGGGATATAAATCCAAACTCTTCTTCTTCTTCTTCTTCTTCTTCTTCTTCTTCTTCTTCTTCTTCTTCTTCTTCTTCTTCTTCTTCTTCTTCTTCTTCTACCAATAGTTGTGTCAAGTGTGCTGATCCACATGTGAGTTTCACACTCATTATTTCCATGTAGGAGTTGTCACGCCAAGGTGCTTTGCAAAAGCGAGAGGGAACGTGTGTCTTCCCACACTGCTGTGCCGTGAGATTTCTTGAAAGAAGAAGAAGGGTTGGATTTATATCCCCCCCCCCTTCTCTCCTGTAAGGAGACTCAAAGGGGCTTACAAACTCCTTTCCCTTTCCCCCTCACAACAAACACCCTGCAAGATAGGTGGGGCTGAGAGAACTCAGAAGAACTGTGACTAACCCAAGGTCACACAGTGTGTGGGAGTGTACAGGCTAATCTGAATTCCCCATAGAAGCCTCCACAGCTCAAGTGGCAGAGCAGGGAATCAAACCCGGTTCCTCCAGATTAGAGTACACACCTGCTCTGAAGCACTACGCCACTGCTCCTCCTTGGAAGGCCAAGATTGAATGAGCCTAGGGTTATCATCCTCTAGGTGAGGCCTATACATCTTTCGAAATTACAACTACAGAGGACAGTTTCCCTGGAAAAAATGGCTGCTTTGGAAGGCGGACTCTACGGCGCTTTATCCCAGCTCCACCCCAAGTCTCCAGAAATCCCAAACCCAGAATTGTCAGCACTACTTGAATGGCCCATCAAGGCTAATTCTCAGCAAGAAGAAACAGTTGCAGTCAACGAAAAAGACCATCTAAGCAGGAATAGGAAGGGAAATGTGAACCACAGTGTGGTGTGGTGGTCAAGAGCCGTGGACTCTAATCTGGGTCGATTCCCCACTCACCATTTGATGCGGGCTACTCGCGGCAAATAACCCGGGGTCCTGCAGCACTCCCCACTACAGCAGCCACGACAACACAGCCACCCCAATTCTGCCTCCTACCCCCTCAGTGCATGTCATTTCCGATCCTGGATGGAAGTGCACCTTTTTGAAAACCCCGCACAGAGCGTGGGGCAGTGGGGAAGTCTGAGGGGGTGACTCCGGGATTCAGTTTCCAGCCCCTGGTAGTGACGTGGATCCTTCCGTCCAATCAGGCCACGGCTGGGTGTGTGCGATGCGCGCGCAGCGTTTCTTTCCCCCATTTTAAAATCCATATTAAAAGAAGGCATTTCGGCCCCACGTAGCCACGAATCAACGTGGATTCGTCTGCATGAATTTACAGCACGACGGCAAATCCGCTTGATCATCTAGCCACAAGCAAACAACCAGGAAGTTCAGCACATTTTCACGCCGCAACGTGCTAGCCAGTCAAGAGCCAGCACCCAAAGCGGGGAAATTGCATTGGGCCGTTTTGTGATGACGTGTGCGCATGGCGACGTTTCGACGTCGATTCCAGGAAGGAAAAATTCTTTTTTTAAAAAAGGTTCAGCCTCCAAAACGGCACTCCAACCAATCGGAACAGAGACCTGACCTGCCGATCGCTGCTGAGTGCTGCGTTTCTGAAACCATGGTAGAAAGGTGAGTTTTCTTAACAGACAAGCTGCAGTGGGGAGCATGAACCCACGCTCAAAAACACCCAGATCTTACGAACCTGGTTTGCCTCCACTTTCACTTTTGAAGTGGGGAATCGACCTTGGAGAACTGGGTTTGATCCCCCACTCCGCCACATGAGTGGCGGAGCCTTATCTGGTGAACTGGATTTGTTTCCCCGCTCCTCCACATGAAGCCTGCTGGGTAACCTTGCGTCAGTCTCAGTTCTCTCAGAACTCTCTCAGCCCCACCTGGCTCTCAAGGGGGTCTCTTGTGGGGAGGGGAAGGGAAAGAAGTTTGTAAGCTACTTTGAGGCTCCTTACAGCTGGGGAAAGAGGGGTATGAATCCATGCTCTTCTTTAAAAAGCAACAAGTCTTTTCCCCCAGGGCTACCTACTCTGAGTTTGGAAATTCCTGGAGATGTTAGTGTGGATTGTAAAGAGGGCGGGGTTCGGAGAGGCACCTCAGTGGGGCAAAGGGCTACAGAATCTGCCCTTCACAAAAGCAGCCATTTTTTCCAGGAAAACGGATCTCTGGATTCTGGAGATCAACTGCAATTCTGGGTGATCTCCAGGCCCTTCCTGCAGGTTGGCAACCCTGGCTTGCCCAGTCTGCCTGGCACTGCCATGCATTCCCAGGGGTTTGAATGAAGAAGAAGAAGAAGAGTTTGGATTCATATCCCCCCTTTCTCTCCTGCAGGAGACTCAATGGGGCTTACAATCTCCTTGCCCTTCCTCCCTCACAACAAACACCCTGTGAGGTGGGTGGGGCTGAGAGAGCTCCGAAGAACTGTGACTAGCCCAAGGTCACTCAGCTGGCGTGTGTGGGAGTGCACAGGCTAATCTGAATTCCCCAGATCAGCCTCCACAGCTCAAGCGGCAGAGCAGGGAATCAAACCCGGTTCCTCCAGATCAGAGTGCACCTGCTCTTAACCACTATGCCACTGCTGGAGGAGGAGGAGGAGGAGGAGGAGGAGGAGGAGGAGGATTTATACCCCCCTTTCTCAAAGGGGCTCAAAGAGGCTCACAATTAGTATTCACGGGACTGTCTCCTTTTGTGTCCCTCAAACAAGGCTTTGGTCAGCAAATGACAATTTGATTGCGGTTCCTGGCCCAGGGGAACTGATCTTTTGTGGATTGTTCGGGATCCTCCATTCGATCTGTCAACTTGGTTTGTTTCATCTCATTTCTGTCGCCATCCAGAAAGACTGCAAGATAGAAGAAGAGGAAGAAGAGGAGGAGGAGGAGGAGGAGGAGGAGGAGGAGGAGGAGGAGGAGAACTCAAGGGGGCTTACAAACTCCTTTCCCTTCCTCCCCTCACAACAAACACCCTGTGAGGTGGGTGGGGCTGAGAGAGCTCAGAAGAACTGTGACTCCCCCAAGGTCACCCAGCTGGCGTGTGTGGGAGTGTACAGGCTAATCTAGTTCCCCAGACAAGCCTCCACAGCTCAAGCGGCAGAGCGGGGAGTCCAGTTCTCCAGATTAGAGTGTGCCTGCTCTCAACCACTACGCCACGCTGGCATTTAAAGAGGAAAAGCCACCATCATTTTGAAGGGAAGGGCGGAAAGAGAAGGCTGAAAGGAAGCCAGCCGGCTAAGTCGGCAGGGAACAAATTGTAATTTTTCAAAAGCCACAAGTTTGCGGAGGCTGCCCCCTCTAGCCCCTTAATTTCTTCATCGCTCAAGTCATTCTCTCTTGCCCGCTTTTTGAGTCACGGAGCGTTTGCGTGTGAGTGTGTGCGCGCGCGCGCGCGTGTGATTCATACTGCCCTGAATAGGTTACAGGCCTCCACCTCCACTGCATGGCTATGACAGCGTGGAATTGTCATCCCATGGAGCTGGAAAAGCCAGCCTCCTGAGGCAGTTCAGGAAGAAAGGAAATGGGGGAAATTGCCAAGGGGAACAGACAAGGGTGGTGGTGGTGCTGGGACGCCTGGGAGATTTGTGCAACCGGAAGGGCCATGTTCCAAGATATGCACAAGTGCATGTCTGTACACACTTCCTCTCTTGCTTGCACACGGCAAGGCCTTTTGACACTGAAAACAGACAACTTGAAACACTTTGCCCATTAGGGAGTTGGGTATGTTTAGCCTGGAGAGGAGATGACTGAGCAGCAATATAGTAACCATCTTCAAGAATGTGAAGGGCTGTCATCTGAGCTGTGGAGGCTTATCTGGGGAATTCAGATTAGCCTGTGCACTCCCACACACGCCAGCTGGGTGACCCTGGGCTAGTCACAGCTTCTCGGAGCTCTCTCAGCCCCACCTACCTCACAGGGTGTTTATTGTGAGGGGGGAAGGGCAAGGAGATTGTGAGCCCCCTTGAGTCTCCTACAGGAGAGAAAGGGGGGGATATAAATCCAAACTCTTCTTCTTCTTCTTCTTCTTCTTCTTCTTCTTCTACTTTTGGCTCCTAATACAGAAAGTTAAAAACACATTTAGCCTCTCCCACACTGTTACATTTTCCTCTTGTTGATAAACTGTGATGTGATTTATTTATTATTTATTTATTCATTCATTTATTTTTATTTACTTCATTTGCACCCAGACTTTCTCCTCTGTGGGAATCCTTCGTGGCTTACATCTTTATCCTCGCTTCCATTTTATCCACATACCTATTCTTAGGCTAAGAACGAATGCTTATGAACACCCAACAGAGTTCCATGGCAAAGTAGGGATTCAAACTCAAGCCTCCCAGTTCCAAGTCTGACACCTGAACACTACACCATGCTAACTCTCACCATTTTCTTATACATTATGATGCCTCATACCAGTGATAGCGAACCTTTTCGAGACCAAGTGCCAAAATTGCAACCCAAAACCCACTTATTTATCGCGAAGTGCCAACTCGGCAATTTAACCTGAATACTGAGGTTTTAGTTAAGAAAAAAACGGTTGGCTCCGAGGCGTGTGTTACTCGGGAGTAAGCTTGGTGGCAGTCAGTGGCTTTGCTTTGAAGCGACCGTGCAACTCTTCCAACGGGTGAATCACGACCCTAGGAGGGTTTACTCAGAAGCAAGCCCTATTGCCAGCAACCGAGCTTACTCCCAGGTAAAGGATCACACTTTCGTTCTTCGCATGAAAATCAGTGGGGCTTGACAGGGTTACCTACACTGCTTCCCCAAAACTATGTCTTAGGTTTAATGCTAATAATCGAGTCCAGCCGCCCAGGCCAGCCTAGATGTGGGGGGGGGGGGACTGTTTGCACGTGCCCACAGAGAGGGCTCTGAGTGCCACCTCTGGCACCCGTGCCATAGGTTCGCCACCACTACCTTATACTGAACCAGTCCCTCAATCTAACAAGGTGAGTAGAATCATAGACCTGCCTAGGGACAAGGGGTACCCTTTGTCCCCGGGCGCAACAATTTTGGTCACGTGGGTGGTCACGTGGGGGCGCCAGGCAAAATGTCCTCCCCCGACAGACTGCCCCATCATCACGGCACCAGCAGCCTGCTTTACACAGCAGCCGGCTCAGGCTGCCTTAGCCCCACCCACTCTGGACAGTGGGCCCACTGGGCCAGTTCCACCTCAGTCTATGTAGCCCTCCTTGGACTCAGTGTGCCTTGCCTCTCAGGGTGTGGTCAAACAAACCTCCTCCCCTGCTCAGAAGGGAAGGAACGTAGCCCGGGAGGAAACAAGCAGCAGTAGAGGCGGGCCCTGTCTTTTGGCTCCGAGTCCTGCCTGCCACTGCCGACCACTAGCAGCCCGTGTCCCTCGCAGCAGCCGTGGCACCTCATCACAGGAAAGTGCGGTTCTGTTCCCGCGCTGCCTGGGTAACTTTTGCTCTCCCAGATCAACCAGCTCTCAGCAGCGCAGAGGAACAGAAACAGGACCCAACACAGCGAGAATTATTGAAAATAAAAATGAGTTTATTGAGATGCTGACCTACGTGTCAGCCCCTCCGCACCACGGCAACTGCAGCCGCCTAGCAGCTTTACAACACCTTTTATACACAGTCTCCCGCCCGGGAATCCGGGAGGGTCCAGGACAACCTACAATCATTCATACACAAATATATAGGAACCAATTAGAGTCCAGAGGGCAGTCTCTTCTTAAATTTCGCGGCCGAAGCAGGGCGAGGCGATGACGTAGGCACCTGCGGGAAAAACACAAAAGAGTCCTTTGGGTGCTTGGGGCCAGGAAACGAAACCTAACCACGACGGCACCCTTATCTGCCTGCTGGTGGGATTAAGGCAGATGGAGGCGCTTCTTCCAGCGTCCCTTTTGTCAAACGTCCATTCATGGTTTTTGCAAATGAAAAGGGACATGCCCAGGTGGAGCAGGGGTGGATTCCTGCCTTGAGCAAAGGAGGTTCCATGCAGATACAAACATAAAACACAACTGCAATGCCTACTTTCTATCTAATACAACTTATTCCTATCTAACTTATAAAGAAATAAAACATAATTTCACCTTTATTAGAACAGCAAGATCAGAAATGGAATAATTCATTTCTGACTCTGCTATCAGTTTGTTGCCGGTCCATCGCTCCCCCCACCTACCCCCCCATGGGCGCCCATACCGGTCAGGAACGTTTGTTTTTTCTCCCCTGGCCCATTGTTCCCCCTCCCCCCCCAACATGCGGTTTCACCGGTTCCTTTCTATGGTCGCCTCCAGTGCTGGCCTGCTGTGGGCGCACTCAGGGAGAGGCAGCAAGGGGCGTGTAGGAGAGGCAGCCTCACCGGGCGCACAGGAGAGAGGCAGCAAGCGACCCACTGGCGCCCGATGAGGCTCTGCCCCTTGGCTGTTGTGTGCCAAACAAAAGGGCAGAGTTTGCAGCTCGCCTTTGCAAAGAAGAAGAAGAAGAAGAAGAGTTTGGATTTATATCCCCCCTTTCCCCCCTGTATTTTTCTCTCCCATTTGAACGGGTCCACTTGGCACACTACCTGTATTGCTTAATAAACCCTGTTCAAAGGAGAGCCATAATGCTCGCCAGGTTTAATGTTATGCCTTCTGCCTTGTTACATGGCAGATTTAATAAGCAAGAAAAGGCTAAAAGATTGTGCCCATGTAACGATGGCTCAGTTGAATCTCTGGCCCACCAATTACTACACTGTCTCAGATTCAAGGAAATCAGATCCAAGTATGTGAATCTCACTCCTTTACATTTACCCCATCTCCCCGATTTAATTAGATTACGCGACTTGTTGGACAACCCTGATCCTTCTCTGTACCATAGTGGCAGATTTTCTCCTGGAAATTACTAAACGCCAGTAGATTTCCTTCGACCTGTATTGTATATGCTTTTTAATCTGTTTTAATCTGTTTTTTATTACTGTTGTACTGTTGTCTATGCCAATAAAGGCTTGCTTCAAAAATATCCCCCCTTTCTCTCCTGCAGGAGACTCAAAGGGGCTGACAATCTCCTTGCCCTTCCCCCCTCACAACAAACACCCTGTGAGGTAGGTGGGGCTGAGAGAGCTCCGAGAAGCTGTGACTAGCCCAAGGTCACCCAGCTGGCGTGTGTGGGAACGTACAGGCTAATTTGAATTCCCCAGATAAGCCTCCACAGCTCAGGCGGCAGAGCTGGGAATCAAACCCAGTTCCTCCAGATTAGAGGAATGCCGGAACAAGGGGGAGGAATGCCGGAACAAGGGTCCTTATCGGATCCTTGTGGTGGCCATATATCCAAACTCTGTTCCATCACCTGCCCAGGGTCCAGGTGGTATACCAGATAAAGTTCAAGTTTTCGTACTAATATACAAACCCTAAGGCCCCTTCTGCCTGGCACATGAACAGCGGGTTGCAGTCGAGATAAAGTGAACTGCTTTCCCGTTTACGCATTCACACGCCTCTGCACGGAAAGCGATCAGAGCCCACAGACTCAACGTAGGTTGCTGTCACACCTTCGCACAGAGGCGCGTCTTAATTTTTTAAAAAATTGCCTCCCACCAATGTGTAGTTGTGCAGGCATGCACAATTGAACACTCACAGCCATGCTGTTTCACAATATGACCCTTTGCACCTGCGTGGCTACACAGAGGTCATCTGGGAATATATATTTTTTAAGGAAAGCACAGCCAAACAAAGCACCACCCCGCCCGACGTTTCGCTCGCAAGCAGCTGCAACCTGGGATTTTTTTAAAAGGCTCATGGATAGTTCGATTCTCAGATAACCCAGTTTGAAGGAAGTAACACGGGGCAAACTCGCTGTAGGGGTGGGATCCATGCGAAGTCCCCCCCCCCAACAGGTTTTTTACCATCGTTAACTGGTGTTTATTGGCCCGTGCGGAAAGGGACTAAGTGGTCTAGGGCCAGTGTATTCATGGGACTGTCTCCTTTTGTGTCTCAAATAAGGCTTTGGTCAGCAAATGACAATTTGCTTGTGGTTCCTGGCCCAGGGGAACTGATCTTTTATGGATTGTTCGGGATCCTCCATTCGATCCGTCAACTTGGTTTGTTTCATCTCATTTCTGTCGCCATCCAGAAAGACTGCAAGATAGAAGAAGAGGAAAAAGAAGAGGAAGAAGAGGAGGAGGAGGAGGAGTTTGGATTTATATCCCCCCCCCTTTCTCTCCCGTAGGAGACTCAAAGGGGCTGACAATCTCCTTGCCCTTCCCCCCTCACGACAAACACCCTGTGAGGTGGGTGGGGCTGAGAGCTCCGAGAAGCTGTGACTAGCCCAAGGTCACCCAGCTGGCGTGTGTGGGAGTGCCCAGGCTAATCTGAATTCCCCAGATAAGCCTCCACAGCTCAAGTGGCAGAGCAGGGAATCAAACCCGGTTCCTCCAGATTAGAATGCACCTGCTCTTTAACCACTATGCCACTGCTGCTCACTGCTGGAAGAGCTAGATTCAAGTCCATTAGCATCTTAAAGACCATCAAGATTTTCAGCGTATAAGCTTTGGAGTGTACACACTCCCTTCTTCGGATATCATCAGACCATAAGAAACTAAGAAGAGTCATGCTGGATCCATCTAGTCTCGCATCTTGTCTCACACAGTGGCCAACCATTTCCTCTGGAGAGCTGACGGCAGGCCATAGAGGCCAAGGCCTTCCCCTGATATTGCCTCCTGATACGAAGGGTTGGAGGTTGACTGCCCCTTAATGTGGAGGTTCTCCTTCGTCTCCATGGCTCAGCGCCACAGATAGATCTCTCTCCTCCATTAATCCCCTTTCAAAGCCACCTATGCCTGTGTTCATCACTCTGGTAGCGAATTCCACATTTCAATCACTCACTGTGCAAAGAAGTATTTCCTTTCGTCTGTGTTACCCATCAACTTCACTGGGGTGGCCCTGAGTTATAGTAGGGAGAGAGAGAAGGCTCTTTCCGTCCATTCCCTCCACACCCTGCATAGTTTCACAAACCTCTATTATATCGCCTCGTTCCTAAACTGAAAAGTCCCAGACACTCCCAGAACTTGGACTTCTTGGTCGAGTGGATTCAAATCCTGGTCTTCTACAGTAGACCAACACGGCTACCCACCTGAAACGATCTTCATTTTAGCTGCAAACTCTTTGGGGCAGGGACTTTTTGTTTCTGGTATTTACTCTGTCAAGTGCCATATATGTTGATGTGACTGTATTTAGTAATCTTAACAATAACAGCTAGTGCTGAGCAGAACTGAATGAGCAGAACTGCTGCATGATTTTGGGTTCAGGTGAATCCAGATGTTATATATGCTATATATACACCGTGTTTCCCTGAATATAAGACAGTGTCTTATATTAATTTTTGCTCCCAAAGATGCGCTATGTCTTATTTTCAGGGGATGTCTTATATTTCTGTATTCTGTTCGTCAGGCATGCTTCCAAACAAAAACTTTGCTACGTCTTACTTTTGGGGGATGCCTTATATTTCGCACTTCAGCAAAACCTCTACTACGTCTTATTTTCCAGGGATGTCTTATATTCGGGGAAACAGGGTAACAGATGCTATAGAGCGGGTGCCGTTTTTTTAACTTTAATCTTAATTTTAATTAATGATTTGATTAACTGTGAAACTAGTTTTGCTGTTCAATTTTATTTATTGTATATAATTGCTGCTTTAATTTTAATTGGATAATAGGTTAAGTTTTTATGTGATTGCTGTTTGAATAACAGCCGTGCTGTGAGCCGCCTCGAGTCCCTTCGGGGATGAGGCGGCCTATAAGTCGAATAATTAATAAATAAATAAATAAATAAATAAATAAATAAATATTTAGATGGGAAACGCACACATACACACACCTGTCTCACATTCTCCTTGTGCAAACAGGTTGTTTGGTCCCTCCATCATAACTGCCCACATTTTTTTTCACTGTGCCCTTTGACCCAGTCTGGAGAAAGCACTGTGCCCCTGAGCCGGCCTCCCGCCCACCAACTCGGATGGACCTGTTCTTCTCTTCTCCTCAGGTGGAGCGATCCAAAAGAAAGCGCACCTTGTGACTGCAGCTCTCGGGGACACCTGCGGCGGAGCATCTAGGGCTGATCACAGATGGAAGCGGGATGCAGGAATGGATGGACCGTTCCGGGGATGGCACCAGGCCAAGCTTCGACTCCTTGTGAGTTACTGGGGAGGGGGCTGGGAAGAGAAGCACCTGCCCTCCAGAACGAGCTGCTTCCTGCCGCTGTTGCTGCCCAGCACTTTCCAGCCGCCTCTGCTTCTCCCTCTTCCTTAGCTACCAAGTTACTAAGCCAATCTGGAGGCCAATTTCCCCTCCCCTCCACTCTGTAGCTAATCTCTACTCCTTCCCCCCCTTCTCTCTCTCTCTCTTTCTCTCCCTCTCTCTCTCTCTCTCATTCCCCAGCTCTGCTTTGCTTCCTCAGCCATGAAGCTCCGGAGATTTTGCCTTCCCTTTCCCTCCTGCCTACTGCTGGTGCTTGCGGGTGAGTGTCCAGCGGTCTCTGCCCCCCTGTGCTCTCTCATCCTTCCTCCTGGAGTGGGTGGTGGGTTTCTTGCAAGGGAGGGGGCCGGGCTTTCCTTCCTTGCTGCAAATGGGAGCTGCTAGGCAGACGCAGCTGGGTGGATTTGCTGGGGCTGTGTGGAAAGAGAACAAGGGGCGCATTCTGCCATCTGTGTACGAGAGAGACAGGGAGAGAAAGGGGGAGAGGTTCCCTTGGACCGCGCTGGCATCTGTGGCTCGATCTTGCGGGGACGCCGCACGTGTCCCAGACCAGACAGCTTGTCATTTTCCTAGCCAGGGGAATCGCCCACCCCCTCCTGCTCCCAGCTCTTCCCTTTTGGCTCCTTTAAGCCTCGCTAAAGGGCACGTTCTTGCGGGGGGGGGGGGGGAACAGGGATGGATTCCTATGGTTGTCGTGAGCGTCATCAAGAGAAGCGTTGTCTTGTCTTGGGGAAAGGCAGCTAATGGTTAGAGCACAGCAGTGGTGGGATCCAAAAATTTTAGTAACAGGTTCCCATGGTGGTGGGATGCAAACTGTGGCGTATTGCCAATGGGGCTGGGCGGCGAGAGGAGACGCGACTGAGGCGTGGCCAGGCATTCCAGAGAGTGGGGCATTCCCTGGGTGAGGCTGTAGCAAGGATGCGAGCCTTTCATGCAGTCGCTTGAGGCGAGGAAACGAATGCACGCAGGCGCAGGCTGCCACGCGCGCCAGTGCACCTCCTGCTAGACTGCCTACAAGTTCTGCTGGCTACTGCTGAGGGAGGAGGAGGCGTCACTAAAAGAATAAAACCACGCGGCTTGGCAAAATCACCAGTGGAGTCACCCCCCTCTGCGGCACACACAGAATAGTGAAAGTAACCTACTCTCGGGAACCTGTGAGAACCTGCTGGATCCCACCTCTGGAGCACAAGAGGGTGGCTAAGAGAACACATCCCGGACGCTAGAGTTGCCAGACCTCGCCTCGCCACCAGTGGGGGATAGGGGATTGGGGGATGTGATCCTGGGTGGGGAAACCCTTGGAAAATTGGGCTTGGAGCCTGGGGGGTGGGGAAGGGACCTCATTGGGATTCAATGCCACAGATCTTACCCTCTACAGCAGGGGTGTCCAACTCTGGTGCGTCAGATGTTCATGGACTACAATTGCCATCAGCTCCTGCTGTCATGGCCAACTGTAATTTGGAGGGGGGGGGTCCCCAGGTCTCAACTGGAGGTTGGCATCCCTACTGGATGCTTTTCTCTCTCTTTTTTTAATGATTAAAATTTTTAACTTGATTGAGTAAAACATAACAAACATCGTAAACAAAAATAGGAAATATACAAAGCTATTTAAATGCAACGAAAAAGCAATATACCTATCTCAAAACCAATTGGTGTCCGCAGTTCAGAAGAAAAAGAAAAGAAATATAATATATTCAAACATATTTGTTTCCCTTTTGGTCATTTTACATTATCATCTAATAACTGGATGCTTTTGGATCCAAGGTCTGGATCTGGCTGAACCCTGTCAGATCTGCCATTTCGAGATCTTGGCGGTGGAAAACGCCATCAAGTCACGGTTGACTCATGGAAACCTTGTCGATCTCTCAAGGAAAGAAGACATTCAAAGGTGGTTTGCCATGGCTTGCCGGTGCAGATCAACCTGATACTTCCTTGGTGGTCTCCCATCTAAATATTAACCAGGGTTGACCCTGCTTAGCTTCCAAGAGATCAGGACTCGCCCGGGCCATCCACCCCCCTTCTACCTAGTAACACTGAACTTCTGTGGTGGTCTCCCATTCAGTAGAGTTGGAAGAGATCACAAAGGCCATCAAGTCCAACCCCCTGCCATGCAGGAACACTCTGCACACGCACCCTGCCAAGCGCTTTCCCAATTTTATTTTACACCTCCTGGCAGTTTCGTACTGGGGGTTCTAGGGGCCAAGAGCCACTTACTGGGGGCGCATTTTGGAACCTGAAGATTTTCCATGACTACAATTAATCTCCAGACCAACAGTCAGTCTCCCCACCTTGATTACAGTCATAGACCAGCGTAAGGCAGACCACCAGATGACCACGATTGGTTCCCTTGGAGAAAAGGGCTGCCTTGGTGGGTGGGCTGTCACTCATTATGATTACGTAAGTGTCCACTTGATGTTATAGCCACAGACCTTAACGACATAGCATAAAGCCATATTAATAAAAGAGACAGGATCGAATGAAATATCGAAGATAAAACACAATAATCAATACCATTGATAGAAATGGGACAGGCAGGTCTATTATGGAGAGTTGACATTCATGAACATTTTGGCATCATACCCTGCTGAGGTCTCTCTCCTCCCCAAACCCCACCCACCCCCACTGCCAATCCAGACTGGCAGCCCTACAACCTCCAGAGTTTGGAAGAAGAAGAAGAAGAAGAAGAAGAAGAAGAAGAAGAAGAAGAAGAAGAAGAAGAAGAAGAAGAAGAAGAAGAAGAAGAAGAAGAAGAAGAAGAAGAAGAAGAAGAAGAAGAAGAAAGAAGAAGAAGAAGAAGAAGAAGAAGAAGAAGAAGAAGAAGAAGAAGAAGAAGAAGAAGAAGAAGAAGAAGAAGAAGAAGAAGAAGAAGAAGAAGAAGAGGAGAAAGAAAGAGGGAGGGAGGAGGAGGAGGGAGGAGGAGGGAGGGAGGGAGGAGGAGGAGGGAGTTTGGATTTATATCCCCCCCTTTCTGCTCCTGCAGGAGGAGACTCAAAGGGGCTGACAATCTCCCTTGCGCCTTCCCCCCCTCACAACAAACACCTCTGTGAGGGTAGGTGGAGGCTGGAGAGAGGCTCCGAGGAGCTGTGACTGGTTTGAGCACCAGGTCACCCAGGTGGCGTGTGTGGGAGTCTACAGGCTAATCTGAATTCCCAGAGAAGCCTCCCACAGCTCAGGCGGCAGAAGCGGGGAATCAAACCCGGTTCCTCCAGATTAGATACCACCCTGACTCATAACCTCCCTCACTTGCGCTAAGCTGCTCAGTGGTTGGCTCCAGCCTTCGATTTCAGGTGGAGCTTGGGAGGCGAAGACAACAGCATAAAGCGAGAGGTGGCCTCAGGGTCCACGTTCAGCCGGACCCTTCTTCTGGTTGCTCTCACACCATTGGGATTTCCCAATGGGAAGGAGGCGAGCGGCACTTCTGAACCTGTAACCATTCTGGACACTTTGGCTGGTGTAGCTTCAGGTCCAAAAACAGGGGAGATGTGCAGCTTGGGCCCCTTCCACACAGCGCAGGCAGAGGGGGGGGGTGTTTGCAGTCGGGATAAAGTAACCCGCTCTCCTGTTTTCGCATTCACCTGCCTCCGTGCAGGGAGCAACCAGAGCCCGCAGAAACAATGTGGGTTGCTATCGCACCTTCACACAGAGACGCGTCTCTTTTTTTGTACCTTGCCTCCCTCCGCTGGGTAGCTACGCAGGCAGGCAGGCATGGACCCCCACAGCCACGCGAGACATCCCTGTGACCCTGCGTGGCTTCGCAGCTGCGAGGTGGAACCTTTGAAAACAAAGGGAAACGCAGACAATTACAGCACTTCCTGGCCAGCTGTTGCTTGCAGGCAGCTGGAACCCAGGTTTTTTTTTTTAAACCCAATTCAGAGGACTTAACACAGGGCAGCTTCGCTTTAGGGGCGAGAGCCATGCGGAGTTCCCCCCCCCAAAAAAATGGTTTTTTCCCATCCACAGCCCGGGTTTATTTGCCAGTGCGGAAGGGGCCTTACAGCTGCATTCAAGCCTGTCTGAGGTCAAGCTAAGGCTGGGCACAGATGCTGCCCATCCCTTACTTTAAACCAGTGGTGGCGAACCTCTGGCACGGGTGCCAGAGGTGGCACTCAGAGCCTTCTCTGTGGGCACACACAAACAGAATTGCTCCCCCCCACACACACACACACATCTAGGCTGGCCTGGGCCGCTGGGCTCGATTATTAGCATTAAACCTAAGACCTGGTTTTGGGGAAGCAGTGTAGATAACCCTGTTAAGCGCTGCTAAACCCCACTGATTTTCATGCGAAGAACTAAAGCGTGATCCTTTACGTGGGAGTAAGCTCGATTGCTGGCAATGGGGCTTGCTTCTGAGTAAACCCTCCTAGGGTCATGATTCACCCGTTGGAAGAGTTGCACGGTTGCTTCAAAGCAAAGCCACTGACTACCACTGAGCTTACTCCTGAGTAACGCACGCCTCAGAGCCAACTGTTTTTTTCTAAACTAAAACCTCAGCATACAGGTTAAATTGCCGTGTTGGCACTTTGGGATAAATAAGTGGGTTTGGGGTGGCAATTTGGGCACTCGGGCTTGAAAAGGTTCGCCATCACTGCTTTAAACTGTTGGCTGCACTTCCGGTCAGGTAGAGCTTGGGAGGCGGAGACAACAGCATAAAACGAGAGGTGGCTTCAGGGCACTGGTGGGATCCAAAAATTTTAGTCACCGTTTCCCATGGTGGTGGGATTCAAACTGTGGTACGAGCGCCCTGGCGGGCTGGGCGAGCACGCTGTAGTGGCCTGGCAGGCATTTCGAGACAGGGCATTCCTGAAGGCGGGGCTGTGGCATGACGAGCGCTTGCGCCGGTCTGCGTGATCATGGGCGGGGAAACAGATACGCGCGAGGCGCCAGGCTGCCACGCCGCGGTGCACCTCCTGCTAGACTGCTTCAAGTTCTGGCGCTACTGCTGAGAGGAGGGGCGTAACTAAGGCAAAAGTCACGTGGCAAAACCACCAATTAGGAACCCCCTCTCGGCACACACAAATAATTAGTCACTTACTCTCGGGAACCTGTGAGAACCTGCTGGATCCCACCTCTGCCTCCGGGTCCACGTTCAGCCAGACTTGCATCCTACTCTAAGCTGCAGGCTGCTGCGCTTTTTGGACAAGAAGCTACACCAGCTTCTTAGAACTGGAACCCAAGCCTTGCTGAAGCCAGGCTCAAATGGGTCCTTGCTGCTGGGCCCCACACCTCACCTCAATGTGGAGATTTGGTGCAGGGTGAGCCCTGCTTGCCAGAGCTCAAATGCACCCCTGTCCCAAATTCCACAGGGAGTTTCGGACCGGGACACAGTTGCAAGGGGGGTCTTGGCCGCAAAAATTCGCTCCCAGGAAATGGTGCCTGGGGCTTGAGCCCTCCTGCGCCCCGTAGCTACGCCCCCGACTGACATTCTATCCTGTGTACTTCTGCAATGCCCCCTCTTCCTTTTGCAACTGCACATGGTTACCCCACACGTACTTTGCAAATCCTTAAAGCGCCATCTCGGTCATCCTCTTCCCTTTAGCTGCTGGGTCAAATGTCAGGTGGCATGCTCTCTGAGTCTTTTTAAATACATGCATGTCTAAGATTCCCACCCATCCCCATCAACCTATAGTGACTTCTGAAGGGGGCTTCAAGGCCAGAATTGAACAGGAGGTGGTTTGCCACTGCCTGCCACTACATAGTAACCCTGGACTTCCTTGGTGGTCTCCCTTTTAAGTACAAACCAGGGCTGACCCTGCTTCACTTCTAAGGTCTGATGTGATTGGACTAACCGGGGCCGTCCAGGTCATGGTAAGAGAGGTGCTTTGCCATAGTCTTCCTCCGGTGGTCTCCCAGCCAAGAACAAACCGGGGCCAACTCTGCTCAGCTTCTGAGCTCTGACAATAACCGGCTCGCTTGGGTCACCCAGGGCAGGGCCCCAGAGAACTCGAGCCCTGTAATTTCAGTTCTGTTGCAGAGCCCACAGGAATGTTCTTTATTCACCCTGGAAAAACGAAGTAAGGCTGGCGCGTGCTTCCTGATATTTTCGCCACTGGCTGCTGTTTCTCAAAGACTCCTTTTGGGCAAAACGCTTTTTTATGTGGCTCTGTGATTACAGGAGCAGAACAGCACGCGTTTGATGTGAGCGTTTGGCCTGAAAACCCTGTGGCGGAGCACGGAGGATCCCTCTGGCTGAACTGTAGTACCAGCTGCCGGGAAGCCGATGCCCGGGGTGGCTTGGAGACGTCGCTGATCAAGGAGAGGAGAGACAATGGGAGAAACTGGGCAACCTACCAGCTGGTCAACATCACGGAGAGGGCGTCCGCCCTGGCGTGCTTCTTCGTCTGTGGCGGGGAGCGTAAAGCAGCGCCTGCAAACATCACAGTGTATCGTGAGTGGCCGCAAAGCCAATGTTTGCTGTTTGTTTGCTGTTTCTGGGTCCTTCTGGGGTTGCCAACTTCAGGGCGGGACCTGGACATTTCTTGGAATTGCCATTGGTCACCAGATGACAGGGATCAGTTCCCCTCGATGAAAAGGCTGCTGGGGGAGGCAGTGGCGTTCCTAACCAGGGGCAAGAGAGGTCAGGCACACCCTGGCACGGAAGGAGCACCAGATGCGGTGGGATTCAGCCGGTTCGCACCACGTCGGCAGAACCGGTTGTTAAAATGGTGCTTGTAAATAACCAGTTGTTAAATTATTTGAATCCACTGCTGGAACCGGTTGTTAAATTATTTGAATCCCACCACTGACCAGATTCCCTTCCCCCCCTCCCCCCCGGCCACCAGGGCTTCTCAGAGCCCTCCGGGGGAGGGAGGGGCCTGGTGGGAGCACCTGGAGGCTGCTGGCAGCAATGGCACCTTGGCCCCCTGGGCCGGGAGCACACTTGCCACCCCCACCAGGCTCCCCACACACCCTAACCATGGGGGTGGGGTGTGAGGGGGCAGTATGCCCCTGAGTTTGTCTGGGGCTGGGCAGAACGCCGTGCCTCGGCAGCAGCAGTTTCCCCCTTCTCCGGGGTTGGGGGGCACAACCAGCATGAGGGAGGGGGCAGGGCTGCACGGAGACCCATGCAACAGGCCTCGGATGCTGAGACGGCCAGCAGAGATAGGCCACCTCTGAAGTGGCCAGCCCGCCCGAGTCCCAGGGAGCAAATGGCGCCGGCCGGAGTAGGACCGGCAGCCCTGCCAACAGCTCCTGAGGCATCGGGGACGCCACAGGCCGGTCAGAGAAGAGAGCCAGAAGAAGCAGCGGTGGCGTAGTGGCTAAGAGCAGTGGCTAAGAGCAGGTGCACTCTGATCTGGAGGAACCAGGTTTGATTCCCAGCTCTGCCGCTTGAGTTGTGGAGAGGCTTATCTAGGGAACTAGATTAGCCTGTGCACTCCCACACACGCCAGCTGGGTGACCTTGGGCTAGTCACAGCTTCTCGGAGCTCTCTCAGCCCCACCCACCTCATAGGGTGTTTGTTGTGGGGGGGGGGAAGGGAAAGGAGATTGTAGACCCCTTTGAGTCTCCTGCAGGAGAGAAAGGGGGGATATAAATCCAAACTCCTCCTCTTCTTCTTCTTCTTCTTCTTCTTCTTCTTCTTCTTCTTCAAGAAGCACAGAGGAGCATGGTGAGGGAGGGAGGGAGGGAGGGAGGGAGGGAGGGAGGGAGGGAGGGAGGGAGGGAGGGAGGGAGGAAGGAAGGAAGGAAGGAAGGAAGGAAGGAAGGAAGGAAGGAAGGAAGGAAGGAAGGAAGGAAGGAAGGAAGGAAGGAAGGAAGGAAGGAAGGAAGGAAGGAACATGGAGGAGCTGGATGAGGAGGGCTCGCTGCTGCCCACCCCCTACCCCTGGCACCCAACACTGACTCACCTCAAGTGGGTAAGCCAGCAGGAGGGAAGAGGAGTCCAGAGAGTCCCAGGAGGCCGGCAAAGAATGTCCAGAAGACGCAGGACCTCCAGGGGGGGGTGATTTTGCCCCCCCCCCACAATTAAATGGGTAGCGCCCGAGGACATGTGACTCTACATGTCCCTCTGGGCAGTATGCCCCTGGGGGGAGAGAACTTTATGTCATTATACCCCGTGAAGGACTTTCCCCTCTCGGAACCCTACCCTTCCCAGGTTTCACCTCCAAATCAAAACCTACCACACCTCAGCTACCAGCTGTGTGAACACCAAAGCCAGATGCCAAAAAGTGATCCGTTTAATAGTATCAGTGTGCAAGAAGAAACACACCTAACATACAAAACAGGAAGAGAAGAGAACAAAGAACATACATGCATAGCCTGGTGGCAGGTGCAAGAAAGTTCTAAAGCACAAGGAACACACACAAAATCTGGTACACCCATCTCAAAGCAGGGCAAATCAAGTGTTCTCACACGTGACTCTCAAACAGGTAAGCAACAAGTAGCTTGCAAGTAAGTCAGAGATGACTTGTAGGTAAATGTGATGGTCACTGAAGCAGGGCGGACGGGAAACTCCAGATCACGTCTGTTTTACTGTCCGTAACAGCAGTGGCATATCTGCCTAGGGACGGGGGTACCTTCTGTTCCCGGGCGCCACTAATCTGGTCACATGGTTGGCACAAAATTGCCCCCCCCCCTATGACCAGGAAGATGGCAAGGCAGCAAGTAGCCCTGTTGCTTCATTGTCTTTGGGCGCCCTTGGCCCTGCCCATGTTATCATCAACGTGGACGAGGCCGAGGAAACCCGAGGACACCGCCCCCCAATCCTCGCCCCCCCCTCCCAGCTCTGGCTCCCAGTCAGCAGTCCCTTCTGCCCTCCCCTCTGGGTTTTATAAGCACGAGGGCAGGGCTTAGGGGAGGGCAGAAGGGACTGCCGGCTGCCAGCTAGGAGCCAGGATGAGGGGTGATGCCCCACCCCCCTGAACCCCACCCCCAGGCATAGCAGGGGCCACCCAGAGAATGGCTGTCTCCAGGCGCCATTTTCCCACCTTTTGCATAACAGGGATACAAAATTAATTGCACTAAACAAGAAGGCTTTGTCAGAACTTACCCTTTAATGTATGCGGAACTTGTACAAGGTGCGCGATGGTCACTGTGAAACTGCTGATTTTTGTAGCCCTATTATGGGCAAGGTTTATAATTTCATTATCCCGCTGACAAAGCAGATATGTTCTTCGTGACCTTGTCTTCCTGTTTTGGAAGTTAGGTGTGTTTGTTCCATGACTGCACCATTGACACCATTACACTGAAAACTTCCTATCATCTATGGCCCCTTCCGCACATGCGGAACAATGCACTTGCAATCCATTTTCACAATTGTTTGCAAGTGGATTTTGCTATTCTGCACAGCAATGTCCAGCTACAAAGTGCATTGGAAGTGATTTGAAAGTGCATTCTTCTGCATGTGCGGAAGGGACCTGTGTCCATACATTGTTCATATAGCCGGTAGCTAAGGTGTAGTAGATTTTGACATGGGGTGGCATATCATTCTGCTCAGTGATGGGATCCAAAAATTTTAGTAACAGGTTCCCATGGTAGTGGGATTCAAACAGTGACGTAAGCCAATGGGGGATGGGGCGGGGCACGGCAGAGGTACGTGGCCGGGCATTCCAGGGGCTGGGCATTAATAATTTCTCTGTTACTGTAAGAAACTCTTACTGTAAAAAAAAAGTTCCTAATTTCCAGCTGGTATCTTTCTGTCCAGAATTTAAAGCTCATTCTAGCAAGTCCTATCGTCTGCTGCCAACAGAAACAACGACTTCTCCTCTAATTGACTGCCTGTATCCAAATACTTAATACTTTCAAATGCTTAATTTTTCTTTCTAGAAATCAAAGAAGGATACTTTCCTTAAACAAGGAACTTTACCATATTTCTAAAACATGTTTTAAAACTACTTTAACAGGGATTGAGATTATCCCGTTTTCTACCTTCACTAACCAGCCACATAGGAAACAACAGGACTTTATGATTTTTGGACCTAATGGAATTTCTAACGGAAAAGCAGACCCAATTAGTAACCCCCTCTCGGCACACACAAATAACTAGTAACCCACTCTCGGGAACTGGCGAGAACCTGCTGGATCCCACCACTGATTCTGCTACATCCCCCCCCCCCCCCACCCCCCACACACACTTTTCTTCTACTCCCAAATCTCCATGAATTTCCCAACTCAGATAACCCTAAGGTCAGAGATACCTATTTGTATTCCAACGTCTGTCTAAGAAATAAGCATGTCTGGATTTTTGGAGCTTCATAATGGAATCAGTGTGAGGTATTTTTGCTGCTCCAAATAAACGACAGTGCCTGGAGCATCCCAGAATCCCTTGGGATGTGAAGTGCTGGCGCTATGTTGGGACGCAGGTTCTCAGTGTTGGGCCGCGGCGAAGGATATTGGAACGTGGGCATTTCCCCAGTGGTTTATGACTTCACTTCACCCCAAAATCTGCAGTCCCAATGCACCACTTTGAATGTGTGCACAGTTGCGCATGAGGTGCTTAGATAGAGTTAGAGCTGGGGTAGATGGGGCTGCTAACGCCAGAGGTCCATGGAGGCCTAGGCAAGTGAGGGAGCTCAGTAGGCACTTGGTGAAGAAAAAGAAGAGGAGGAGGAGGAGCTCGGACTTGTGCCCTGTTTTTTCCAACCATTAAGGAGACTCAAAGGGACTTCCAATCTCCTTTCTCTTCCTCTCCCCACAACAACAGACACACCTGAGGTGAGGAGTAGAGGTGGGGCTGAGAGGAAGCTCCCGTAGAAGCTGTGACTAGCTTAAGGTCACCCAGCAGGCTTCATGTGAAGGAGCAGGGAAAGCAATCCAGTTCACCAGATAAGAGTCCACCACGCAGGTGGAAGAATGAGGAAACAAACTGGTTCATCAGATTAAAGTCTATGTGGAGGAGTGGGGAGTCAAATAAGATAAGAGTTTGCTGCTCTGAACTGCTACTGCACGTGTCAGACTCTCAAACGTGGAAATAACAGAGACTGTAGGAAAGTCCAAAAGCAGTTTATTCCAGGTAATACGAAGAGTAACAATGCAAAGCAGGATCTGAGCTCTCTAGCTCAGATTCAGGACCTATATCTTTTAACACCCCCCCCCATTTCACCCCACACCAAATGTCCACCACAGTTTCTACGACAATTACACTACAGAGCTTCAAAGAACCTGGGAACCATTCACACCTCTTTGAAGGTGGACTGGCACCAGGAGATTGCCAGGAAGGGAAGAGGGTGTCAGGCTCTCGAACGTGGAAATAACAGAGACCGTAGGAAAGTCCTAAAGCAGTTTATTTCTAACAGTAGCGTGGAAGTAACAATAGAAAGCTGAATCTAAGCTCTCCAGCTCTCCAGCTTAGATCCAGAGATTATATCCTTCAAACCCCCCCACATTTGTCCCACACCGTAGCCTAGCCCCACTAGAAGATGTCTACAACATATTGCACCACAGAACTTCAAGAACCACTTGGAACCGTTAAGCACCTTCTTGCAGGAAGGCTGGCCAGGAGTTGCGTCAGGAAGGGAAGAGGGAAACGGAAAAGCAGTTACAGGAAAACATTTGCAATTCTTACACAGCAAGACATCTGGGCGCTGACAGGCCTGGTCCTGACAGAGGGAAACGGGGAAACATTTGCAATTCACACACAGCAAGACATCAAGGCATTGATAGGCATGGTCCTGACAGCACGCTGGCATGGCAATCCCACAGAGTTATTCTCTAAACCTGCCATTTTCTTTAGAGTAAATGATCCCTGCAGTATAAATAAGAGAAATAAAGATGAAGAGATTTGTGGCAGGTTCCCCCATCCCCCCCAAAAAAGGGTAAGAGAGGAGAATTCAAACTGGAATCAGGGTGCTGAGAAAAATGAAACAGAAACTGTGTTACCTTGAAGGAGAGTGAATCCCTTTTAGTGCCCAGCAGCAACTGAAGCGCCCGGAGGAGGGGAAAGAGGGGAAATGAGGTTGCACGAGCATCTCACCGGTGTGCTGATGTCAATTCCGTCAAAAATTGGAAATGATGTCAGCATGTCAGTGCAATGCCGCACGCCAGGCGCCATTCTGCAAAAGGCTCCTGTAGATTGCCAACAACTTGGCAACTCTACCAAATGCTAACCTTAGATTGGGCGGGGGGGAGGGGCTGTCATTTTAACCATCAAGATAATTTGGCACTCCATGTCCTGTTGTGCACCCTCTTGTAGAGTCGCGTCTCAGCAGGGGTGTACTGCCCAGGGAACATATGGGGCCAAAGGTCCCCAGGTTGCAGACATTTAAGAACATAAGAACATAAGAACAAGCCAGCTGGATCAGACAAGATTCCATCGAGTCCAGCTCTCTGCTACTCGCAGTGGCCCACCAGGTGCCTTTGGGAGCTCACCTGCAGGAGGTGAAAGCAATGGCCTTAAGAACATAAGAACAAGCCAGCTGGATCAGACCAGAGTCCATCTAGTCCAGCTCTCTGCTACTCGCAGTGGCCCACCAGGTGCCTTTGGGAGCTCACAGGCAGGAGGTGAAAGCAATGGCCTTCTGCTGCTGCTGCTGCTCCCGAGCACCTGGTCTGCTAAGGCATTTGCAATCTGAGATCAAGGAGGATGTAGTCACGTGGGGAGGTGACCCACACACACACACCCCACACACACCTCCTCCTTTGAGTCCCTACACTGACTTCAGAGGCCGGGTGCGAGAATTCTTGATCATGGTGGTGGGGAGGCAGCATCCTGTGGGGTGGGGTGGGGCAGAAAACTCAGATTACTGTGCGGACTGCGTTTTAAATTGCCTCTACCAGCCATCTCAGTGTGTGCCTTCGTAGTATTTGTCCAGGGCTTCCAGATCGGGTTGAGCTGGATCCAGTGCCAGTGATGGAGGTCGGGGAAAACTACACCTTCACGTGCCGCATCTCCAACGTTGCCCCCATCCAGCACCTGTCCATGACCTTCCTCAAAGGAGGGGAAAAACTGCACACGTGGACGTTTGAGAACCACCCTGAGCGTGAACCTGGCAATGTGGTCAGGAACCACACTGTAACTGCTCAACGGACCGACCATGGGGAGGGAATCAGCTGCCGGGCGGCCCTGGACCTGAGACCAGAAGGGCCTCTCTTCGAAAAGGCCTCCCTCGACCAATTGTTGAAGACTGTCGGTGAGTTGACATCCAATTCCTTGCAAACAGAAAGGGCAACACATTCAGGTGACAGACCTGCTAAAGCAGGGGTAGGGAACCTGCGGCTCTCCAGATGTTCAGGAACTACAAGATGTTCAGGAACCAATTGGCCATGCTGACAGGGGCTGATGGGAATTGTAGTTCCTGAACATCTGGAGAGCCGCAGGTTCCCTATACCTGTGCTTCACTTATAGGTGTCAAAGTCGCTGACCCTCAGATGTTATGGACTACAGTTCCATCATCCCTACCAGTGATGATAAGGAACTGCTGAATCTGGAATGCGACTGACCTGTATAATAACAAAGATGTATCCTGCCTGACTGAAGCGGAGCCATCGATTCTCCGCGGTTTAATGGCGATAGCTTTTCTACATAATAACTTATTCGGTTCCCTTGGCCTCTGTTTTGATTTCCCACGGGCGGAGGAGAGGTGGACATCCCTGTTGTTTATCCCAAGGGCAATGCATGCTTAGATTGCCAACTAACAGCTTGGGACATTTGGAGGGCGGAGCTTGTGGAAGGCGGGGTTAATAATGCCACATAGGCCATTTATGCATGTATCACCGGGCTGCGGTTTCTTTTGCAGCGGGGTCTTCCCACAGGTTTTTGTTAATACAGGGATTCTCCTCCTGCAAAGAGTCCATAGCTGAGCTGATCTAGCATTTGATTGATTGATTGATTGATTGATTGATTGATTGATTGATTGATTGATTGATTGATTGATTGATTGGTTTATTTATTGAATGTATACTCCGCCCATCCCCGAAAGGCTCAGATAAAACAGATAAAACAGAATACAGTTAAAATAGGAATAAATATCTAAAATGCAACAATACAACAAATTCAGCAATATCATTTATGATGGGCCCCGGGAGGCCGATAATAATAGATGTCAGCCTAGCAGGCCCCTGGAAAATTCCCGGTGGAAGAGCTCTGTCTTGCAGGTTCTGAGGGAAGAACTCAGATCCTGCAGGGCCCTGATCTGGTCCTGGAGCCCATTCCACCAGGTGTCGAGGCCAGTTGGGCATTCTTTGGGCCAGAGATGACCAGGAGGTTTTCCTCTGAACGGAGGGACCTGATTGGGCGATATGGGGAAAGGCTGACCCTAAGGCAGTGGTGGCAAACCTCTGGGCTGGCCTGGGCTGCTGGGCTTGATTATTAGCATTAAACCTAAGACCTAGTTTTGGGGAAGCAGTGTAGGTAACCCTGTTAAGCACTGTTAAACCCCACTGATTTTCATGCGAAGAACTTAAGCGTGATCCTTTACTTGGGAGTAAAAGCTCGGTTGCTTACGACGGCCGGGGCTTGCTTCTGATAAAACCTCCACAAGGTGAAGTGATTCACCTGTTGGAAAGAGTTGCGAGTTGCTTCAAAGCAAAGCCACCGACTACCACCAAGCTTCTCAGGTAACACGTCTTGGAGCCAGGTTTTCTAAACTAAAACCTCAGTATCCAGTTTAAAATTGCGTGTTGGCTCTTCAACGATAAATAAGTGGAGTTTTGGGTTTGCAGTTTGGAGCTTTCGGTCACCGAAAAGGTTCGCCATCACTGCCCTAAGGTATGTGGGCCCAAGACTGCTCACAGTCTTAAAGGTCAGAACCAATACCTTGAAAATTACCCGGAACTCGACAAGCAGCCAATGAAGGTGGTACAGGATTTTGCCTGTTCTTTCCATGCAACCTCCGTTTGGGCAGTTTGCCTGCTGCCTTGTGTGTGTGTGTGTTTGTGTGTGCCGTCTTTGGTCTAGCACCGTGGTGGCGAACCTTTGGCACTCCAGCTGTTATGGTTCTGAATTCCCATCAGCCTGCCAGCATAGCCAGTGTATGCTGCGGGCTGATAGGGTATCCGCAACTTTATCTGGAGGTGCAAGGTCGCCACCAGTGATCTAACGACCGCCATTTCACGGCCCTGTCAACTTCACATCAACTGCACATCAAAGCTTCAACATTAAAAATCATGTTAAAAGGCCTTCTGGTCATTTTCAATTGGTGGCCTGGACAGCAGGAAGAATGGTTGTGACAGTGGCATTCCTACCTAGGGACAGGGGGTACCCTTTGTCCCCGGGCGCCCCCATTTGGTCACGTGGGGGGCGCCAACATTTCAGGGTCGTTTGTGTGTTTTTTACATTTTAAAGTGTTTTTTTCATGTTCCGGCCTGCAGTGGGCGCATTTTTAAGGCTAGCAGCACCAAGATTTCAGGGTACCACCCAGAGACTGTCATGATGATACCACCCAAATTTGGTGATGCTTGGTTCAGGGAAAGCAAAGTTATGGACCCCCAAAGGGGGTGCCCCCATCCCCATTGTTTTCAATGGGAGCCAACCTGAGATGGGGGCTACCCATTTGAGGGGCAATAACTTTAGTCCTCCTGAACATAACAGAATTTCAGGTCTTTAAGCCTGGATGCTATTACCAGGAGGGCTTCCTGGAGCCACCTTGAAAGTCTGGTGCCTCTATCTTCAAAAATGTGCAGCCTGCCTCAGAAATTCCTCATTAGCTACAATGGAGCAAAGTCACTGCAAAACAAAGAATCTTGGGCAAATTTCTTGGGGTGCCTGGAAGGGATGTATTTTTACAGCTAGTGACACCAAAATTTCAGGGTATCATCTGTTAACTATTCTTATGATGCCACCCAAGTTTGGTGAAGTTATGTTCAGGAGGACTAAAGTTATTGTCCCTCAAATGGGTAGCCCCCATCTCAGGTTGGCTCCCATTGAAAACAATGGGGATGGGGGCACCCCCTTTGGTGAGATCCATAACTTTGCTTCCCCTGAACCAAACATCACCCAAATTTGGGTGGTATCATCAGGACAGTCTCTGGGTGGTACCCTGAAATCATGGTGCAGCTAGATTTAAATGCAGTCCCTGCAGGCCGAAAAAACACCAAAAATACCCCCAAATGCCCAAATTGGTCATGGTGGGGGAGGGTGGCCACCCATACGCCAGGCGGGGGGCGGGGGGCATAAACTCAGGTTTTGTCTCCGGGCGCCAGTTTGCCTAGGTACGCCCCTGGGTTGTGAGGTTGGGCAGGGAAATGGGAATGGGAATGGGAGGAGTCAGGAGAAAACCTGAAGAAGGCCTAATGCCTGTGTATCCCCTCCCCTTTCTCTATGAAGGGACACAGAAAGTTGCATTTGAACAGGTTTCAGAAACGATGGGGATTCTCTGCTCTGAGGGTGGGATGACTGCCGAAGAGGGCAAAATATGGGCATAACCGAGAATCAGCACTGAAGGGAATGTACAGTGAATATGAAGGAGACCACACATTCACAAAATCCCAGAGTCCAAAGCAGCCATTTTCTCCAGGGGAACTGATTTCTGTCACCTGTTGACAGCCAATGTGGTTAAGAGCGGTTAAGAGCAGTGGGTTCTAATCTGGAGAACTGGGGTTGCTTCCCACTCCTCCACATAAGCAACGGAGTCTTATCTGGTGAACTGGATTTGTTTCCCCACCCCTCCATTGGAAGCCTGTTGGGTGACCAACTAGTCCAGCATGGGGTAGAAAATGTTGACAGAGAGAAATTTTTCTCTCTTTCTCACAATACTAGAACCAGGGGGCATTCATTGAAAATGCTGGGGGGAAGAATTAGGACTAATAAAAGGAAACACTTCTTCACGCAACGTGTGATTGGTGTTTGGAATATGCTGCCACAGGAGGTGGTGATGGCCACTAACCTGGATAGCTTTAAAAAGGGCTTGGACAGATTTATGGAGGAGAAGTCAATCTATGGCTACCAATCTTGATCCTCCTTGATCTCAGATTGCAAATGCCTTAGCAGACCAGGTGCTCAGGAGCAGCAGCAGCAGCAGAAGGCCATTGCTTTCACATCCTGCATGTGAGTTCCCAAAGGCACCTGGTGGGCCACTGCGAGTAGCAGAATGCTGGACTAGATGGACTGTGGTCTGATCCAGCAGGCTAGTTCTTATGTTCTTATGTTCTTATGACCTTGGACCAGTCACAGTTCTCTCAGGACTCTCTCAGCCTCACCCGCCTCACAAGGTGTGCGTTATGAGGAGAGGAAGGGAACATAAGAACATAAGAACAAGCCAGCTGGATCAGACCAGAGTCCATCTAGTCCAGCTCTCTGCTACTCGCAGTGGCCCACCAGGTGCCTTTGGGAGCTCACGTGCAGGAGGTGAAAGCAATGGCCTTAAGAACATAAGAAAGAGCCTGCAGGATCAGACCAGAGTCCATCTAGTCCAGCTCTCTGCTACTCGCAGTGGCCCACCAGGTGCCTTTGGGAGCTCACGTGCAGGAGGTGAAAGCAATGGAGTTTGTAAGCCGCTTTTTGAGACTCCTTATAGGAGAGAAAGGTGGGATATCAATCCAGACTCTTTTTCTTCCTGTAGGCTACCAACACTAAGGAAGTATCACCAGAAAGAAATATCTGTGTTTCAAACAGTTAGTTTGCAGCAATGGCGTATCTGCCTAGGGACAAGGGTACCCCTTGTCCCCAGGTGCCACTCTTCTGGTCACGTGGGGGGCACAAAATCAGCCCCCCACGTGACCAGGAAGTTCTGCTATCTCCTCGTTTTCGCGTGCCTCAACCCCGTCCAAGGCACACAAAAACGATGAGGCCCCCGTCCAAGCGCCCCCGTCCAAGCACCCTCAATCCCACCCTGGACTCCCCCCTCCCTTCCTCCTCCCCCCTGCCAGCTGGGCTCCCAGCCGGCAGCCGGCAGTCTCTTCTGACCTCCCCTCCAGGCAGGTCAGAAGAGACTGCAGTCCTGGCCTCGGAGACCTTCTTTTATAAGCACTGAGGCCGGGGGTGGGGCTTGGGGAGCAGGAAGTCCCACCCCTTCCTGATCCCCAAGCCCCACCCTAACCTGGGGGCATCAGGGGCGGAGGGGGGGCAGAGGCTGGGGGCGTCCTGGAGACAATTTATCTCCAGGCACCATTTACCCCTGGAACGCCTCTGGTTTGCAGCTAAAGAGCTGCTTCGCGGTCATGAGGAACTACTGTACAAATCTCCTCTCGCTTCTTTTTGTGTTCCGTGTTGTTTGTGTGAACAAAGTGCTGACAGGTTGTAGCCCACTTCTGGTACAGGGCTTTCGAGGCAAGTGAGAAGCAGAGGTGCTTTCCCATTCCCCAGGAGCTGCTTCCAGCTAGCGTGGGGCAGTGCTGAAGAGCAGGGGCACTCTAATCTGGAGGAACCAGGTTTGATTCCCCGCTCTGCCGCTTGAGCTGCGGAGGCTTATCTGGTGAGCTAGATTAACTTGTGCACTCCAACACATGCCAGCAGGGTGACCTTGGGCTAGTCACAGTTCTTCGGAGCTCTCTCAGCCCCATCCACCTCACAGGGTGTTTGTTGTGGTGGGCGGGGAAGGGAAAGGAGTTTGTATGCCCCTTTGAATCTCCTTACAGGAGAGAAGGGGGGTATAAATCCAAACTCCTTCCTCTTCCTTCCAAATCTTCAGGGAACTGGAACTGTCAACCCTAGGTCCCCCACCCCAGCAGTGGCCAGGGGGGATCTGGCAACCCTGTTAGGATCTGTTTGTATAATCAAGCTATTCTCTGCAGCCTTGGAAAATCCCTAGAGATTTGGAGGGAAGCCTGAGAACGGTGGAGTTGGGGAGCAGAGAAGAGAGGGGAGGGGAGGGGAGGGGAGGGGAGGGGAGGGGAGAGACTTTATCAGAGTATACTGGCACATCATCCACCCTCCAAAGCAGCTGCTTTCCCCAGAGAAATTGGCCACTGCTGTTTGGAGTGAGTCGTATTTCCGTTGTAATTCCGTGAGATCTCCAGGTCGCGCCTGGAGGCTGGCAACCCATTCTGCTAGAGATTGACCGTTTCAGCACCCCCGTTCCTGTCTCCCATTTGGCAGCTTCTTCAAGACGTCGGTGTGAGTCAGGCAGACGAAGAACCCCAGACTTCAAACAATACAATATCCAGCAGCTCTTGGTTCTGCCCACCCATTCATAAGCATAAGCATTTTATTGTCATTGTGCACGCACGACAAAATTTACAGCAGCATCCCTCGATGCACACAATTTCAGACTCATACCCCATCCTCCCTTTCCCCTTCCTCCACCCATCCCTACACAGCCCCAAACACATCAACACGAAGCCGCGGAGTTCAGCATCGCCACAGCTCTAGAGTAGAAGCTGTCTCTAAGCCTCTTTGTCCTAGTTTTGGTAGACCTGTATCGTCTGCTGGGTGGTAACAGTTCAAAAAGAGAGTGTGCTGGATGAGACGGGTCTCTCGGAATATTTTGGGCTTTTTTTAGGCTTCGGGAGTTCTTCCAAGGAGGGGAGAGGGCAGCCGATAATCCTCTGTGCAGTAGTGATCACCCTTGGGAGCGCCTTCCTATCTGCCACTGTGCAACTGGAGAACCATACACAGATGCAGAAGGTTAAGACACTCTCTATAGCACAGCGGTCAAAGGACACCAGGAGTTTTCCATTCAGTTGTTGTTTCTACCACATTCTACCACATTCCTACCACATCCCAGTTCTGTGCTCAAGGATGGCGTTCCACTGCCAGTGAGCATGCAGGAAATATGTCGTGATTATAATCCCATTAAGCAGGAGGCTATTAATAGCTATTAATAGCTCCGTGACAGAGATGCGGGCTGTTCCCTTCAATCTTTTTTCCTCTCTGGGCTCAGGACTGTTGTAATAAAGCGAGGGCGGTCCGGTGACTCATCCACCTTTGTTCTGGCACCCAGAGACCAGCTGCCCCCAATCTCACCTGTGCCTTTGGAACATGCTGGACTTTAATTAAGCCAGGGAGGAAACGAGAGGACGGCCATTACCGCAGGGCACAGCGTGCCACACACACGCCAGGGAAATTTCCAGTTTGCAAGGATTAGTCCAGCAGCTGCCCTTTGTGAAATGCCCAGAGCAATTTGTCGAAATAAATGCACGGCTCAATTTAAGCCTATTGAAGCAGACATCAAAAGCCAACGAAATGAGAGGTGTTAGCAAGTAAACGGAGTGCATCAAACCGTTGTTTGCGCCCCTGTTCCGGCTCTGGCCGCCCATAGCCAGGCAGGATTAGTTGTACAAGATTGTCCACTTGGATGTGCATCTATTCCAAATGCCACCTCCAGGTTGGAGATTTGGGGGCGGAGCCTTTGGATAAAATTTGGTCATAGCCATTTTATTGGTGTGCTGAGCCCTTCAGGGATAGGGCGGTATACTAAATTTAATTAATTGATTGATTGATTGATTGATTGATTGATGATGATGATGATGATGATGATCATCATCATCATCATCATCATCATCATCATCATCTGCTGTTGTAAGAAAATAGCCCAAACTGACTATCTCGAACGTCACAATAGGCTAGCAGCAATGGTGCACTGGAACCTTTGCAAAAAGTACAGCCTGCCCTGTAGCAAGACCTGGAACGAGCACAAGCCAGAGAAGACCACAGAAAATGAAGAAGCAAAAATACTATGGGACTTTAGAATACAGACAGACAGACACCTGGCACACAACACCCCAGACATAACAGTGGTAGAGAAAAAACATGTTTGGATCATAGATGTTGCTGTGCCAGTTGACAGCAGGGTAGAGGACAAAGAGCTGGAAAAGATCACAAAATACAAGGACCTACAAATTGAACAATTGTGGCAAAAAAGAACAACAGTAATCCCACTAGTAGTCGGTGCTCTAGGAGGAATCCCAAGAAATCTTGAAAAACATCTGGACAGCCTAAACTTGGACAGAACATCAGTCCACCTGCTGCAGAAAGCAGCACTTCTAGGAACTGCACATATTCTACGCAAATACCTCTAATATCCTAGGTCCTTGGGAAGGACTCGACATTCAGAGATGAATTCCAGACACTTGTGCTGTGTTGTTATGTGTGGATGATGATGATGATGATGATGATGATGATGATGATGATGATGATGATGATGATGATGATGATGATGATGATGATGATGATGATGATAATAATAATAATAATAAAAAGGGGATGGATCCGGCACCGGGCTACTAGTACGTCTACTGTCCCCCAGTAATAACTTTCCCCCAGCCCAATGCATGGGGGAAAACACCAACGCCCAGAGCAGCAAGATAGTGGGAGCCATCTGGGCTCTGGCCTCTGGATGAGCTCCCCTTGCTGCCAGGATGCGTGAGCCACCAGCAGCCCCCGCCTGGGCATGTGGTTCACAGGCTCGCTCCACCCTCAGGCGTCTTATGGAGACCCCCACCAAATGGGGAGGGCAGGAGGAATCATCTGTGCTCAGGTGAGAAGAGGCCTGCCCATATAAGGCCACGGCCCCACCTCCTCCAGGCATGTCCCTCACTGGTGCTGGCAGCTAGGCAGCCTAGCCCCATACTGGGCTGGATGCTGGCACTGAGCCGGCCCCTCTCCCTGCCCCACCCCCAGGCAGCAACAGTGGCCAAGGTACATCTCAGTCGCTCTTTCTGTGGAATCTCCATTTGGGATGGTTGCCTGGTGCCTTTCTTTTTTCCGTTTTTGGTCTAGCATTCGTTTGCTAGACCTGGTCGATTCCATGTCGATTTCACTGGATCTAGACACTTTCAGCGCTTTAAAAAAAAATCCTTTTGATTGCTCTGAAATGGGGTTCCAACGAGTGGAAGGAACTGCTGAGGTGAGGGCAGGAGAAGGCAGGAGGAGTGAGAAAACCAGAAGAAAGCTCACTGCATGCTGATCCCTTTCACATTCCCTGTGAAGGGAGAGGAAAAGACACTTTCTGAGATTTTTGAAATGGTGGGGATTCTCTGATCTGAGGGCAGGGTGATTGCTGAAGAGGAGGAAATGCGCACGCAACTGAGAATCAAACCCAAAGGAATCCAACAAAACACATTGGATCAAATACATTAAAAACACAAAACCAAGATTCCAAATCACAGTTTTTAACAGCTAGGACGTTAATCCGATGCAATGCTAAATAAAACCATCTTCAGATGCCTCCTAGAGCAGGGGTCGGGAACCTTTTCCCCTCAAAGAGCCATTTGGCTCACCCTCCCCCGCTCACTTGCTCGCTCGCGCCCCCACCGCCCGCTCCCCCCCCCCCCCCCGCCTGCAGGGCAGGCGTAGATGGGCCCGGCGGCTCGGCCTGACCGGCCGCCGGGCGAGTGAAGCGCCCGCCCTGCAAGGAGCAGTAAAAGCTCCCGCCCTGCAAGGAGCAGGGCGGGCGAGTAAAGCTCCCGCCCTGCAAGGAGCAGGGCGGGCGAAGAGGCTCCCGGCGGCTCGGCCTGGCCGGCGGGCGGGCGAGTAAAGCTCCCGCCCTGCAAGGAGCAGGGCGGGCGAAGAGGCTCCCGGCGGCTCGGCCTGGCCGGCCGCCGGACGAGTGAAGCGTCCGCCCTGCTCCTCGCAGGGCGGGTGAAGAGGGGGCCCGCGGCTCGGCTCCTGGAGCCGCAGAACAGCGGCGGAAGAGCCGCATGCGGCTCGCGAGCCGCGGGTTCCCGACCCCTGTCCTAGAGACTGAAAGTGAAGCACCAGGATGTTAGGTCTCAGACCTTGAGTTCACCTTAGAGTAGAATCATAGAGTTGGAAGAGACCCCAAGGGCCATCAGGTCCAACCCTCTGCCATGCAGGAACACATAATCAAAGCACTCCCAACATGTGTTCATCCAGCCTCTGTTTAAAAAACGTCCAAAGAAGGAAACTCCACCACTCTCCAAGGCAGTGAATTCCACAGTTGAACAGCCCTGACGGTCAGAAAGTTCTTCCTAATGTTTAGGTGGAATCTCTTTTCCTGCACCTTGAACCCATGACTCCGTGTCCTAGTCTCTGAGGCAGCAGAAAACAAGCTTGCTCCCTTTGCACAGAGTATTTATGTGCATATTATCCACTTTAATTCTAGCTGCTTTAAACGACTAGTTGTTGAGTTGATTCCAGGTGTTCTGTTGAAACTATCTCTTTTTTACAGAGGGACCAACAAAGACCTTGTGACGAGGTGTGACCCAACAAAGAGGTCTTCTAGCCCTACAACACTTTGATGTTGATCATTTAGAAAGGAGAGGTTTTATAAGTTGTTACCTCTATTAAAAAAAGGTTTAGAGGTTTATAAGCTGTTACTTTTGTAAAAACAGAAGTTTGCTGTTGATTTTGTAAATGAATGGTTTGATGATACGCAGAGACTATCTGGCAAAAATATTAATTAATATTAATTAATGAATATATTAATTAATATTACTTAATTAAGAACAACACATTATAGTTGAATTTTGAGCCATTGGTGCAGTTATTATTACATTCTCAACAGGTGCATCTATGCACATTATATAGTAGAAGAAGAAGAAGAAGAGGAAGAGGAAGAGGAAGAGGAGGAGGAGGAGGAGGAGGAGGAGGAGGAGGAGTTTGGATTTATATCCCCCCTTTCTCTCCTGCAGGAGACTCAAAGGGGCTGACAATCTCCTTGCCCTTCCCCCCTCACAACAAACACCCTGTGAGGTGGGTGGGGCTGAGAGAGCTCCGAGAAGCTGTGACTAGCCCAAGGTCACCCAGCTGGCGTGCGTGGGAGTGTACAGGCTAATCTGAATTCCCCAGATAAGCCTCCACAGCTCAGGCGGCAGAGTTGGGAATCAAACCCGGTTCCTCCAGATTAGATACATGAGCTCTTAACCTCCTACGCCACTGCTGCTCCAATACCACCTGGCAACCCCACGCAGCTATTCTAATGTGCATCACAATGTAGGACATGTTGTTCAGGTGTACAATTTAAAGCGCATCTCTCATTTCCAATTCAGCAAAGGGGACCCTTGCATGGAAGAGGTTTCTGTGCACAGACTGCCTTTCCTGCACATATGTTTTTCTGCAAGCAAGTGGCGTAGTGGGTAAGAGCAGGTGCACTCTAATCTGGAGAACCGGGTTTGATTCCCCACTCTGCCACTTGAGCTGTGGACTCTTATCTAGGAACATGGCCCTTCTGGTTGCACAAATCTCCCAGGCGTCCCAGCACCTCCACCCCCGCCCCTTGCCTGTTCCCCTCGGCAATTTCCCCCATTTCCTTTCTTCCTGAACTGCCCCAGGAGGCTGGCTTTTCCAGCTCTGTGGGATGACAATTCCACACTGTCATAGCCATGCAGTGGAGGAGGAGGCCTGTAACCTATTCAGGGCAGTATCTCTCTCTCTCTCTCTCTCACACACACACACACACACACACACACACACACAGAGAGAGAGAGAGAGAGAGAGAGGGAGAGGGAGAGAGAGAGAGAGAAACTCTGTGACACAAAAAGCGAGCAAAACAAAATGACTTCAGCGATGAAGAAATTAAAGGGCTGGATGGGGCAGCCTCCGCAAACTCATGGCTTTTGAAAAATTACAATTTGTTCCCTGCCGACTTCGCTCAAGATCCCCGGCTGGCTTCCTTTCAGCCTTCTCTTTCCGCCCTTCCCTTCAAAACGATAGTGGATTTCCTCTTTAAATGCCAGCATGGTGTAGTGGTTGAGAGCAGGCACACTCTAATCTGGAGAACTGGATTCCCTGCTCTGCCGCTTGAGCTGCGGAGGCTTGTCTGGGGAACTAGATTAGCCTGTGCACTCCCACACATGCCTGCTGGGCGACCTTGGGCTAGTCACAGTTCTTCGGAGCTCTCTCAGCCCCAACTACTTCACAGGATGTTTTTGTTGTGGGAGGTGGGGAAGGGGAAGGAGTTTGTCAGCCCCTTTGAGTCTCCTTACAGGAAAGAAAGGGGGGATATAAATCCAAACTCCTCCTCCTCCTCCTCTTGTTCTTCTTCTTCAAGGGCTCTGGTTGATTTTCGTGTGTTTCCCCCCCTATCATTCGCTTGGAGAAGCATTTCATCATTTGATTTCTCATCTGCAGTCTGAAGGGGCACAATCAGACATAGTAAGTGGCCACAGTTTGTGGCCCAAACATTTGCCTGAAATTCTCAGCCATTCAGAGATGTTCTCTGGCAGACACATGAATACGGCAAGTGTTCCCACTCGGCAAATGACTTTCCTAAGAAAGCACGGTGTGTTTGTTTTTTAGTCTTGAATCTAATTTAGTCTTGAACCCCCCACCCCCCACCCCCCTCTTTAGCTCTTAATACCTGGGTCCTTTTATTTAATGGGACTCGCCGCTCCCTCCCTCTTAGGGGAGGATTTAAAATTAGGGTACTTGGACGCCTCTTATTATCCTACTGCTGTTTTTAAGGGTTTTAACCATATTTATTTGTATTGAGATTTATGTTGTACACCGCCCAGAGCCCCTCGGGGATGGGGCAGTATAAAAGTTTAAATAATAAATAAAATAAAGAGGACATGATGTGGGGAACTCTAACAAGAGTGCAGAACAGGGAGGAATTTGCTTCCCTTCCCTTATAACTCAGGAAGCGCATACGGGTGTGTGGCGGGCGGTGGCAAGGGACACCTATGGAGTTGCTGGCAGAAAATAACATCAGCTGGCTCACAGTCACCTTGGAGGATTTTCAAGGCAACAGACGAACAAAGATGGTTTTTACCATTGCCTGCCTCTGCATAGCAACGTTGAACTCCCGTGATGGTCTCCCATTATGGCTGTTTGTTCTGGATTGGGAAATGCCTGGAGATTTTTTGGGGTGGAATATGAAGAGGGTGGGTTTGGGAAAGGGGTAGGGTAGAATGCCATAGAGTCTATCTTGGTGTAGTGGTTAAGAGCAGGTGCACTCTAATCTGGAGAACCGGGTTTGATTCCCCACTCTGCCACTTGAGCTGTGGAAGCCTATCTGGTGAACCAGATTAGCTTGTGCACTCCAACACATGCCAGTTGGGTGACCTTGGGCTAGTTGCAGTTCTTCAGAGCTCTCTCAGCCCCACCTACCTCACAGAGTGTTTGTTGTGAGGGGGGGGGGAAGGAAAGGAGTTTGTAAGCCCCCTTGAGTCTCCTTACAGGAGAGGAAGGGGAGATATAAATCCAACTCTTCTACTTCATCATCATCTTTGAAAAAGCCATTTTCTCAAGGGGAAAGATTTTGATCAATATGAGATTAGTCAGAATTTGGGGAGATCTCCATTCCAAAAAGATCTCCATTTCCCACCGGCCAAAAAGCACGTGTTGAGGAAGCGAAGAAACCCGGTTTGGGGAACACTTACCCACGGTGTTCTGCTTGAACCAGGTTTCACCGCTGCTTCTCCCCCTTAGCGCACGCTTTTTCCAGACCTGGTTGTATGTGGAGCTTTTGAAAAGACATGCAGCGAATGTGGAGCAGTGGGGAAGAAGGCGGGGTGAATCCAGGTTCAAACTACCCGCCCTTGCAAGTGACGTGGGTTGAATTCCCACTGGAAAATTTTACGCAGATCAAAACCAGTTTGTAGTGAAATCGCACCTCTTCATTGGAGTTTCTACCTCCCCACCGTAGCGTGCACACAGCAGACACACCCAGTTCCAGAACTCTTAGCTTCTCCAGTCTCCCCTGATTGGCTGGCGTGCCTTCATGGGGCGGGACCTTTTTCCCCGCAGAAATGTACCTCGTTGGGGCGTGACCGCAAAAAAGCTAACGTTTTTAAATTTAACGTTTAACTGTGTGAACATTTAAAGATTCAACAGTCACACGTTTGACCGATTAACGTCCTTCCGCATCCCCTTCTGCTCTTGCTTACCAATTGCAAAAGCAAAAACAAAACCCAGGAAAAGCTGGCTGCACGCGCATTGCTTCAGCGCCAGCAGAGCGCTGACCGGTTGCCCGATTTTTGCGTCACGCTCCGCAGCGGGAAACGAGTCAGGGTTTCAACCCTTGTCCCTCCCCTCGGATCAGCTCTGAACCGTGCCAATGAGGTTTATCCCACTTGCAAGCAGATCCTGCCGGTAAGCGGGATAAGGGGGAGAACGAGCGCCAGAAACGGGAAGAACCCATGTCTGCCGCACAAGCAATGGGGAGGTTATCCTTGAAACCTGGTTAGTTTGCATCCTGAAACCTGGCTAGGAAGGTAGTGGGGATTCGACCATGGAGCCTCTCATCCAATCAAAATGCAGTGGGCTGTGCGGGATGCGCGTGCAGCCCTTTTAAAATTTTATTTTCTCAGAACGAAGATCCATGTTACTTTGATGCGACGTGGAGCCGGTTTCCTCAATAAAGAAATACACAGCAAGGCAGCAGTGTACTTAAGAGAGTTAACTGGCATTTTCCCCAGCCTGAAGTCAGCAGTGCCTGTATGGCTCAGTTGATTGAGCATTCGCCTGCCGCCCAAAAGGTTGCTGGTTCAACTCTAGCTGTGGATAAGTCATTTTAATGAAATGGGGAAGTGTATGCTTGTGTCTTCCTTGCATTCACTGTCTTAAATGATTACAGACGAAGGCATGTGGAAACGGGGCTTTGTTCTAATCACCCGTCCCTGTGCAGTTCTTCTGCACATGCTTGCGGAGACGGGGATTTGTCCATTCAAAGATTTAAAAAATTCCCACCCCAGTACAACGCGGCAGCCAATCAGGATAGCCACTGAGCGGATCGTGTTTTGATCCGCCGACAGTGGATAATCCTGCGTGGCCGCCATGTTTCCAGGAGCAGGGGGGTAGAAGCTGCCGTGGGGAGCATGAATCTGTGCTCCAAAGCTCCCGATTCTTTTCAAACAGGTTTGAATCGGGTTCCATTTTTGAAATGGGGAATTGACCCAGTCCAAAACTGGAGTTTGGCAACATTATCTTCCATCCGAGCACTAACCAGGCCTCGTTAGAATTGCCAACCTCCAGGTGGGGGCTGGAGATCTAAAAATTACAACTCATTTCCAGATGACAGAAGTCCGTTCTCTTGAGTAAATGGCTGCTTTGGAGGGCGGACTCCAAAGGCATGAAACTGTGCTGAGGCCCCTCCTTTCGCCAAACCCCATCCTCTCTAGGCTATCCTGCCCCCCCCAGCCCCTCCCAATCTGCAGGTATTTCCTAAGTGGAAGTTTGACAAGTTCAGGTTAGTTTGACAAGTTCAGGTTAGTCAGGTCTGTGCAATTTGCTGATGGATTAGAGCACAGGTGTCAAACTCGCGGCCCTCCAGATGCTATGGACTACAGTTCCCATCATCCCCTGCCAGCATGATGCTGACAGGGGGTGATGGGAACTGTAGTCCATAACATCTGGAGGACTGCGAGTCTGACACCTATGGATTAGAGAGAATGTGCCTCATCTGGATATGAGGGGACAGACTTCACTGAAGGTCTGAATCTCTGACATTTTTCTTGGCCGAAAAACCGTTTAAGAACATCTGTACATAACACTGTGTTGGCTTCTTCCTTGCAGCTTTCCCGATGAGTCCCCAGCTTCAAATCCCACCCTATGTGGAGGCCCACGAGGACGTGAACGTGACGTGCGAGGTGGTCGGCCTTTTCCCAGCCAACGAGGCTGTGTTTGACCTCACTTTCATGGGGATGGGACTGAACTTCAGTGTCTCTGCCTCAGGGGACGCAGCCAGGGCCCAAGCGCTGGTGTCCCCCTCAAATGCTGGAGAAGATACACTGAACTGCACCGTGTCCTTGGGGCCAGTGGTCAGATCAGTGGTGGCCTCCACTCATGTTTACAGTAAGTGAGCTGGGATTTCCAAAGACACGTGGCTGGCTCATTAAGGTATCTTTGGCTATGTTCTCACCAGAACAGGAGCAGCAGTGGCGTAGGAGGTTAAGAGCTCATGTATCTAAACTGGAGGAACCGGGTTTGATTCCCAGCTCTGCCACCTAAGCTGTGGAGGCTTATCTGGGGAATTCAGAATTCAGATTAGCCTGTACACTCCCACACACGCCAGCTGGGTGACCTTGGGCTAGTCACAGCTTCTCGGAGCTCTCTCAGCCCCACCTACCTCACAGGGTGTTTGTTGTGGGGGGGGAAGGGCAAGGAGATTGTCAGCCCCTTTGAGTCTCCTGCAGGAGAGAAAGGGGGGATATAAATCCAAACTCCTCTTCTTCTTCTCTTCTATGTGAGATGAGGGTAGGAATTCCAACTCCAGTAAACTCCCAAAATTACAGCAGATCTCCCGACTGCAGAAATCCATTCCCCCGGAGAAAATTGATACTTTGCACGGCGGACTCGATGACATTATGCCTGACTGTAGCCCCTCCCCTCCCGACTGCCTTCCTTCCCAGGCTCCTCCCACAAATCTCCAGGAATTTCCCACCCCAGAGTTGGCAACCCAAGATGAGGGGGCAGGGTCACACTCAGAAATGCATTGTATTATTTGGTGGACTCCATGTAGGGGTTCCAGTTCAAGGTTGGAAAATGCCTGGAAATTTAGGGGAGAAGTGATTCCTGGGAGGGGTGAAGGACCAGGGACATGGGGCCGGGACCCTTGGCCGGATGGTCACAATGCCGTAAAGTCCATTAAGCTCAGTGGTAAGAACCTTTGCTGCTTGCATGCTGAAGGTTCCAGGTTCAGTTCCCGGCGTCTCCAGTTAAAGGAAGGAGGTAGAAGGTGATGTGAAACACCCTCACTGGAGACCCTGTACAGCAGCTGTCAGTCTGAGCAGAGCAACACTAATGGTGATGATGATGAAGAAGAAGAAGAGGAGGAGGAGGAGGAGGAGGAGTTTGGATTTATATCCCCCTTTCTCTCCTGCAGGAGACTCAAAGGGGCTGACAATCTCCTTGCCCTTCCCCCCTCACAACAAACACCCTGTGAGGTAGGTGGGGCTGAGAGAGCTCCGAGAAGCTGTGACTAGCCCAAGGTCACCCAGCTGGCTAGGCATTAATAGAGATTGCACAGGCCATCTAAATTCCCCAGATAAGCTTCCACAGCCCAGGCGGCAGAGCTGGGAATCAAACCCGGTTCCTCCAGATTAGATACACGAGCTCTTAACCTCCTACGCCACTGCTGCTCCCTACGCCACTGCTGCTCCTCCTACGCCACTGCTGCTCCTGAACCAAATGTTTGAATCAGTAGGAGGGTTGGAGAGAGGCTGCGGTTCAGTGGCAGAGTCTCTGCTGGTCCCCAGTTCAATCCCCGGCAACTCCAGTTAAAAAAAAGACCGAACAGGAGGTGATATCAAAACCTCTGCCTCAGGCCTTGGAAAACCACTGACGCTCTGCACAGATAAGACTTGAATTTTATTGTTGTTTTGCTTTTTCTCTCTCCCTTCCCAAGTAAAGTTGCCCTTTGGGGATCGGGCGGTATAAAAATTGAAGCAATAAATAAATAAATAGATCGATAGATCGATAGATCGATAGATCGATAGATCGATAGATCGATAGATGGATGGATGGATGGATGGATGGATGGATGGATGGATGGATGGATGGATGGATGGATGGATGGATGGATGGATGGATGGATGGATGGATGGATGGATGGATGGATGGATGGATGGATGGATGGATGGATTGGACTTAGGGTGGCTAAAATTATTGCAATTAAAATCATAAATAACATTGATATAACTTTAAACTATTGCATATTTTTCTTTCATATATACATATTACTAGATAATCATAAACACAACATATATATCATTCTAATAACCTGATTACAGCAAAGACATCTTGGGTAATTCTGATATCTCCCCCCCACCCCCACCCCTTAGATACACAAAATTATATGTATTTGTTGAGTTCTCTTCCAAATACAAATAAAGAGAATGTAGCAGACATTAATTAGATTGTCAAAGGCTTCCATGGCCGGAATCACTAGGGTGTTATGGGTTTTCCGGGTTGTATGGCCGTGTTCCAGTAGCCTTTTCTCCTGATGTTTCCTCTGAAGATGCCAACCACACATGCAAGTGAAACATCAGGAGAAAATGCTACTGCAACACAGCCATACAACCCAGAAAAACCACAACACCCTAGTTTCTCTTTGGTTTGCATTTTTCAGGTAAGGATCGGCATTAGATGTAACTCCTGACTGGGACTGGAAGAGCAGCAGTGGTTAAGAGCAGGTGCATTCTAATCTGGAGGAACCAGGTTTGATTCCCGGCTCTGCCGCTTGAGCTGTGGAGGGTTATCTGGGGAATTCAGATTAGCTTGTGCACTCCCACACACACCAGCTGAGTGATCTTGGAGGCTGTTATTCCTTCAGTGGCGAGAGCTCCCAGGGGAGACAGGCGGTGCATGCTCACGCGCAGTGCATGCACGGTTTGGAGGTCACATGGGGGTGCCAAATTACCCCACCTTGGCGCCCCCCCACCACACACACTTTAGGAAACCGAGCAGGCTAGAGAACAGGCCTTCCTGTTCTGGTGAGAACTACATTTCCCAGAAGACCCTGGGAAATGTAGTTCCCTGAGAAGGCTGGGAGAGGCCTGTTCCTGCAGCTGCCCAGTTTCCTAAAGTGAAAGGCGCCAAATGTGGGGGGGGTGTGCGGGCGTGGTGGTGCCCCCCACACAGCACCCCTAGCGTAGCTCCCCCCTCCCACACACTTACTTTAGGATACCAAACAGGCTGCAGAACAGGCCTGCCTGTGTGGGAAATGTAGTTTCTAGCCTGCTCAGTTTCCTAAAGTAAGTGGTGATGGGTGGTGGGGGCACCGCGGGGGTGCGTGGAAAAGCCAGAGTGTGCACCGGGCGCACTCTGGCCCATCTACGCCTCTGGGCTAGTCACAGCTTTTCGGAGCTCTCTCAGTCCCACCCACCACACAGGGTGTTTGTTGTGGGGGTGGGGGGGAGGGAAAGGAGATTGTCAGCCCTGTTCTGCAGCCTGTAAGCCCCTTTGAGTCTCCTATAGGAGAGAAAGGGGGGATATAAATCCAAACTCCTCCTACTCCTCCTACTCCTTCTTGTGCAGCAGTCTTGAGGTTTGGAAGGGATAACCTGTTTCTTTGTCCCAAATGCAGGCTTCCCAGAGCCCTCATTGCAAATCCACCCATCTCCCGTCCTGGCAAACCACCCTGTGACTGTTACATGCAGTTCTCCCGCCACGCAGCTCCCAAATGTATCGCTTCTGGTCAAAAATTCCTCTGGAAGCATCTTAGCATCTGGCGATCATCTCCCCCTGAGGCTCAATCTGACAGCTCGGGAAGAAGACGACGGGCAGGAATTTGTGTGTGAGGCTGAGCTGACAGTGGGTGGAAGAACCCTCACGAAGCACACGTCTGCCAATCTTAGCGTCTTCCGTGAGTACAGAGCTTCCCTTCCAATAACAACTTGGGGGGTGCACTGAAATTGGCATGATGCAAGAAGCATATCCATACCCGAGGGTTGCCAATCTCTAGGCAGGGCGTGCGGATCTCCCAGAATTGCAACGGTTACAGGGTTGCCAGTTCTGGGTTGGGAAATGAAATCTCTGGAGATTTGAGGGTGAGCCTTGCAGGGGGCAGAGTTTAGGTGTTGGTAATGGGTAATTTAATTTATATCCTGCCCTCCCCCGGAAGGCCCAGGGCGGTGGACAACAACATGGTACCAGATCGAAAAACGTCACAACAGCAATAACCATAATATCAAGTAGCAACAGCAATAAACAATATTTCAAATATCAAAACATCAGTAATCATCAGACAACAAAATACAGCAGCAATAAACATAGCAGCAACTATCAAATATCAAGCAAACAACAATAACACAGCATTATAAAACAGCATTATGAGCAATAACAAGCATCACATAACATTATAAACAACAAACATCAGTAGCAAAATATTGTTGTTGTTGTTGTTGTTGTTGTTGTTGTTGTTGTTGTTGTTAATTCATTCATTCAATTTCATATACCGCTCCATCCCTAAAGGGGATTTTATAAGAAATAAAACAATACAGCAATGGATGAAGAATAAAACATGAAATCAGTTAAACATTGCATCTCAGATGGCAACATACAAACTTCTAAGCATTATTAAGCTTCTAGACCAGGGGTCTGCAACCTGTGGCTCTCCAGATGTTCATGGACTACAATTCCCATCAGCCCTGCCACTTGGCCATGCTGTCAGGGGCTGATGGGAATTGTAGTCCATGGACATCTGAAGAGCCACAGGTTGCAGACCCCTGTTCTAGACATATCCTAATGGCAACCCTTACAATAATAGTAGCAACTAACTGTCATTACCAAACTTTACTAACTTAATAACAGCTGCTATCCTAAACACAGCTGCTATCCCCAACAATAGACACAGAAGGAGTGAACTAGCCTAACCCTCCCTCTCCATTCTCAAGGTCTGTCTACCTGTTCCTAATACTAATCACAGGACAACAATCTTTTGGGAGGGGAAGGAGATCAGCAGGGATTTGATTTCATACCTTTCGCCTTCCAAAGCTTTTGTTCTCTCCAGGGGAATGAATCGTTGTAGTCTGGAGATCGTTGTAGTCCCCTCCCCTCCCGTGCATGCCACCCCCTCACTCCCTCCCCTCCCTTGCATGCCACCCCTCCCTCCTCTTCCCTCCAAAGCTGGGAGTGGGTGGAGCCATGTGTCAGATGGCCAGACCCCCCTCTCCCTCCCCTCCTTGCATGCCCCTCCTCCCTCCCTCCTTGCATGCCTCCCTCCTCCTCCATGCTAGATGGGTGCGACCATGTCAGATGGCCAGGCCCCCTCCCTCCCCCTCCCCTTGCATGCCACCCCTCCACTCCTCCCCTCCCCACACATGCCCCGCCCTCCCTCTTCCCTCCACTTCAAGTGGAGTGGAGCCATGTCAGATAGCCAGGCCCCCCTCTCCTCCCCTCCCTTGCATGCCACCCCCTCACTCCCCTCCCTTGCATGCCACCTCCCTCCCTCTTCCCTCCCGCTTGGGAGTAGATTAGGCCATGTCAGATGTGAGCCCCTCTCCTCCCCTCCCCTTGCATGCCCCCTCCTCCCTCCCTCCTTGCATTACCACCCCTCCCTCCTCTTCCCTCCGCTAGGGTGGGTGGGCCATGTCCAGATGACGGGCCCCCTCTCCTCCCCTCCCTTGCATGCCACCCCCTCACTCCTCTTCCCTCCGCTAGGGAATTCTGGGTGATCTCCAGACCCCACCAGGAGGTTGGCAGTCCTCTCTCCAGACAACAGAGCCTGGAGGAAACGCCTGCTTTGCAAGGTAGACTCTGGGACATTATAAACCACCCAAGACCGATCACCCTTAGAATCCTTCAGAGTGCCAATGGAGGCTAGCAGGGTTGCCAAATCCAGACCGGGGAATTCCTAGAGATTTTGTAGGTGGAGGCACAGAAGTGACCTTTTCCTCCCCAACACTCCCCCCCACCCCCGGCCCCACCTCACAAATCTACAGGAATATCTCAGCCTGGACTTGGCAACCTGTCAAACCTCGGATCTGGAAATCACAGACACTGTAGATTTGTTCTAAAGCAGGGGTCTTCAAACTATGGCCCTCCAGATGTTCATAGACTACAATTCCCAGGAGCCCTACCACTTGGCCATGCTGGCAGGGGCTGATGGGAATTGTAGTCCATGAACATCTGGAGGGCCATAGTTTGAAGACCCCTGTTCTAAAGCCTTTAATTCAGAGCGTAGGTAACATCGTCAAAGAGGAATCTGGCGATTCCCACGCAAACCTCTTACCTACATCCCGTTGCCCCCTCCCACCAGCCAAACGGCTCCCACTCTCCTCTACAAACTGCAAAGCATTCACTACAAAGCATTGCGAGCCTGTAGTGCACACCTTCCTTTGATAAGATCTGTGTCCAGGATACCCTGGGGCACCAAGGGGAAGACACCAGACTTTCGCCCGTATCAGAGGATGGTAGACCGCCTCCCCCTGCCCTACCTGCCGTTTAGCACTGACAGGCTCCGTCCTGACACAACCATAGGTAGAGTGAATTGACTACCCCCAGCTGGTGGTGTGTCCCCCCCCTCCCCCGCAGTCCACATTATGCAACACACCTGCCCATTTGCAACCCTTTCATTATGGGCAACTTGCTAGCAGAGGCATCAGCCTCATTCGAAATTGCCAATCTCCAGGAAGGTACTGGGGCTATCCCAGAATTAGAACTCGTCTCCAGCAGACAGAGAAAGTGTGTTGGTATTTGGCAAGGGCCAGTAACACAGTCAAGTCATGAAGGAGTTAATGTTGTGCACCGCGAAGTAGTTAATAGTACTTAGATGAGCCCTCCGGGGGAGGGCGGTCTATAAATGAGCGCTCCGGGGGAGGGCGGGGGGAGGGCGGTCTATAGATGAGCCCTCCAGGGGAGGGCGGTCTATAAACCCAATAAATAATAATGCTGATGATGATGATGATAAGAACATAAGAACATAAGAACAAGCCAGCTGGATCAGACCAGAGTCCATCTAGTCCAGCTCTCTGCTACTCGCAGTGGCCCACCAGGTGCCTTTGGGAGCTCACCTGCAGGAGGTGAAAGCAATGGCCTTCTGCGGCTGTTGCTCCCGAGCACCTGGTCTGCTAAGGCATTTGCAATCTCAAATCAAAGAGGATCAAGATTGGTAGCCATAAATCGACTTCTCCTCCATAAATCTGTCCAAGCCCCTTTTAAAGCTATCCAGGTTAGTGGCCATCACCACCTCCTGTGGCAGCACATTCCAAACATGATGATGATGATGATGATGATGATGATGATGATGATGATGATGATGATGATGATGATGATGAGGTCAGAGGTGAGTGACCAATCAATTGGTCAGTGATATCGGGCATGGTTTGAATGCTGGACCTCTCTTGGAGTTTTGGCACCTGGCGACAGGGGAGGCATATAGGGTCAATTGTCCCTGGGCTGTGGCCATTTAATCATGTGGGGGGTGGAAAATCATGCCCCACACCCCTCCTCCTTCCCCCCAGGCCCATACACTGACTTCAAGACCTAGTGCAAAAAATCGTTGTTTGGTCATGGTGGGGTACGGCGGCTGCCCATAGGAGGCGGGGTGGGGGACTCAGGTTTTGCACCGGGCCACATTTTCTCTAGATATCCCTCACCATCCTCTTCACCCAAGTGTTTGGCTGACTCCCCCACTGGGAAGAGAGCCCGAGCCTCCAAGGCACAGGTGTCAAATTCATGGCCCTCCAGATGTTATGGACTACAGTTCCCATAATCCCCTGCCAGCATCCATAATATCTGGAGGGCCGCGAATTTGACACCTATGCTCCAAGGTGTCTGTATAACCCTGTCTTTTTTGTAGGTGGGTGTTTGAGATTTTAGAAGAAGAAGAGTTTGGATTTATATCCCTCCTTTCTCTCCTATAGGAGACTCAAAGGGGCTGACAATCTCCTTACCCTTCCCCACCCCCTAACAAACACCCTGTGAGGTTGGTGGGGCTGAGAGAGCTCCGAGAAGCTGTGACTAGCCCAAGGTCACCCAGCTGGCGTGTGTGGGAGTGCACAGGCTAATCTGAATTCCCCAGAGAAGCCTCCACAACTCAAGCGGCAGAGCTGGGAATCAAACCAGGTTCCTCCAGATCAGAGTGCACCTGCTCTTAGCCACTACGCCACTGCTGCTTAGATTATTTTAGGGTTTTTAGCATGGGGTTTTATTGTGATTTTACCATTGTTGGATGAGATTTTGTATGTTTTTATTGTAAGCCACCCTGAGACCGTGGTAAAGGGTGGGGAATAAATGTAAATAGTACCCTATCCTCCTACCCCCAAATATTCAGGAATTTCCTGAGCTGGAACTGAGTTTGCTGTCCACCACTCACCCACCTCCATATCCCGGCCCTACCGCAACCCCCATTAGTAGCTGGGGGGAGACCTGGCAATCCTAGCCAAACATCCTCCAACATTAAACTTCCTTCCCCTTTATTTTCCACCCAAAGAGAGAAGAGCCCCAAACCATGTGTGTGTTCCCTCTGCGCCTTGCAGATGTACCCGAAATGGACGAGTCCACTTGCCCTGCCAACCGCACGTGGGTCGAGGGGGCGCTGCAAAGGCTCCGTTGCACAGCAAAGGGGAACCCCCAGCCATCTGTGACTTGCGCAAAGGACGGCGTCCTGCACACCGTGGACCAGGAGGAACAAGTTGCTCGGAACCACAAAGGTCTCTACAGCTGCACAGCCACAAGTGAACTTGGCACCACCACCAGAGTGGTCGCCATCCACGTGGAATGTAAGTGGTCCTTTCATATATTTTTTTGCAATAATATCATTTATTTTGATTCAAGACATCCCAGCTATACTAATTTTCCACAGAAAGGTGACAGTAAATTTGCACATTAATCTGCCATTTCCTAGACCAGTGGTGGCGAACCTATGGCACGGGTGCCAGAGGTGGCACTCAGAGCCCTCTCTGTGGGCACTTGCGCACAGAGTTCATCATGTGGGAGGGGGTGGAAAATCACACACACATGTAGGCTGGCTTGGGCATGATCTTTTACCTGGGAGTAAGCTCGGTAGCTGGCAATGGGGCTTGCTTCTGAGTAAACCCTCCTAGGATCATGATTCAGCCCATTTGGGCGTTGCCGCGGTTAGCTTCACTAAGCTTACTCCTAGGTAACCGGGCCTCGGAGCCAACTGTTTTTTCTAAACTAAAACCTCAGTATTCAGGTTTAATTGCCACGTTGGCACTTTACGATAAATAAGTGGGTTTTGGGTTGCAATTTGGGCACTCGGTCTCGAAAAGGTTCACCATCACTGCTATAGCAGGTGCATAGAAAATTAGTCAAACTCAGCAGCTGTGGCACGATTGCTTCACTAAGCTTACTCCCGAGTAACGCGTGCCTCGGAGCCAACCGTTTTTTCTAAACTAAAACCTCGGTATTCAGGTTAAATGGCCGCGTTGGCACTTTGCGATAAATAAGTGGGTTTTGGGTTGCAGTTTGGGCACTCGGTCTCGAAAAGGTTCGCCATCACTGTCCTAGACTTTCTTTGTAGTAGAATGTAGTAGTTCTTCTAGGTAAGCGCTAGGACCCCCGTCGAGCATTCTACTACAAAGAAGATCCAGGAAATGGTGGATTAATATACAAATTTACCATCATCTTTTTGTGGAAAATGAGTAGAGTTCATGGAATCGGTTACTCCGAGATTGAAGTTAGCGTGGCTGTGGAGTTGTGGTTCAGTGCAAAAGGTTCCGAGTTCAATTCCCCAGCATCGCCAGCTGAAAGTGAAGGACAACAGGTATATTTACAATATATAATCCTGTCAAGCAGAGTAACGAGCAGAAATGTGGACTGTGTGGCATGCTAAATAAAAATGATTATCTTTCAAAAGACGAGCCGTTTTTCCTCAGAAGTTCATAAACATTAAGAGAACGTTAACAGAGAGAGAAAAGTAAACAGTATATGTATATCAACAAAATATCAAACAAAGACAAAGTATCAAACAAAGTATCAACAAAGACAAACGGAAGGCAGAGATGAAGGCCGGACAGCTCTTAGCAGAGAACCAATACCCCATTAGAAGCCTCAAAAGAGACTATTGGAAGTTGAAGTTAGACATACCAGCATACTGAGGAAGACGCTTGAAAAGCGTTCTACGAGGCGTTTTTATATAGAACCTACAGATTTGAAATATGGAATATCTGGAACTGAAGCTTTGTTTTCGAACAAAGAATTGGATGGACTAAGGGTTTATTTATGTAACAGTTATAAGAGTTGGAGAGACTTATACTGCATCTTTAAGAACCTTATCAGAGAAATAAGGAAATGTCAAATCTGGAAATAGAAATTATTAGGTTTGGGCAAATTATAGCTTGGCAAAAGTTTGCTATGTAAGATTAGACACAATGAGTGTGATATTCTTATTTTGAGTTTATTTGGGCTAATATCAACAAAGTATCACATATAAATTGTTAACATTCACGGCTCATCGTTTGTTACACTTTTGGGTTGTGATAGTAAGCTTATACAGCATCTGAATCAAAGGCAATTTTTCATAGCATTGGTTAGCAGTACACAGAGAACATCTTTCTCTCAGTCAGTCAGGGAGCAGAAGAAGAACTACCAACGCTTTTCAAGTGTCATCTTTAGAATGTTTGTAGAGGTATCCCAGCATTGATTACTGCTGGCTCTGCTGGTGCATGCAAGCAAGGCTGAACAGAACAGAAAGGACCAGGCGGTCGGTGATGGGAAAGGCCCGAGAGCTGCTGCCAGCCTGAGTTGACAATCGTGACCTCAATGGACCAACAAGGCAGCTTAAGACCCACAGCAGACAGTCCCAGGGCAGCCAACTTTAGCAGCTCAGCTCACTCATGAACACCATTAAGCTGTCTTATACAGGATCAGAGAATTAGTGGCTCAGGGGTAGAAGCTTTGCTTGACATGAAGAAAGTCCCAGGTTTGATCCCCAGCATCTCCAGTTAAAAGGAGCAGGTAATGGATATTGGGAAAATCCTCAACCCTGGAGAGCGGCTGCCAGCCTGAGTAGGAAACACCTCCCTTGATGGACCAATGATCTGGTTAGGCCTCACCTGGCATATTGTGTGCAGTTCTGACTACCACAATTGTGGCGTTTCCCCTAGTTTGCAGGTGGCTGTGCCGATTTACACTTTACAGGGTTGGGAACTACCCGGGCCAGTGTTGTCACCAAGCCTGTACAGGAGACCCAAGGAACAGTCACTCGCCCACAAAGAGCCTTGCGTTTAGGCCAAAAAAAAAAGCTGGCGTGCCCCTCATCGCCTGGGAGTCCCGTTGCTGTTTGCCCGAGGTGCCGGCTTACCTGACCCCTCTCCCCTCAGCCATCTCTCTGTTTGCCTCACAGAGAGCCCACTCAGTGCTTCTCCCCAACCCCAGCTTCCTTGCCCTTTTACCTGTTATGCTTCACAGGGGGGTAGAGATTAGATGAGCAACAGTGTGAAGCCCAGGGCTCACCAGCCTGTTTCCCCACTGGCACTTTAAGGCAGCCACCCCTTCTCAGCTTCTTGTCTCTCCACCACTCCAGCCCTGCCACTTCCGTACCTCCCCAGTCACTTGCTGCCGCAGCATGGCTCCCAGAGGCCCATTTCCCTTCTCCTTTTGCTCTACTCCTCCTCAGCCCCAGCTGCAGCTCATCCTCTCTCACAGCCAGTTTCAAGCTGCTGAGGCCCCTCTCTACCAACACTCACTCTGCTGGCTTTTTACTCTGTCTGCACTGTTATCCAGCTGTCCTCTCGCTTTGCCAGCCTGCCTTACTGAGTCCAGGCAGGACAGAGACAGCATGAGACAACAATTCAAGAAGGATATTGACAAGCTGGAACGGGTCCAGAGGAGGGCAACCAAAATGGTAAAAGGTCTGGAATCCCATGCCCTACGAGGAGAGACTTAGGGAGCTGGGGATGTTTCGTTTGGTGGAGAGAAGGTGAAGAGGTTTAGATATTTGAAGGGATGTCATGTTGGTGAGGGAGCAAGCTTGTTTTCTGCTGCTCCAGAAACTAGGACCAGGAGTAATAACGGGTTCAAGGGGAAGGAAAAGAGATTCCACCTAGGAATCAGGAATAACTTCCTGATAGTAAGGGCTGTTCAACAGTGGAATACACTTCTTCAGAGAGTCGTGGAGTCTCCTTCTTTGGAGGTTTTTAAAGAGAGGCTGGGTGGCCATCTGTCAAGTGCTTTGATTGTGTCTTCCTGCATTGATGGCCCTTGGGGTCTCTTCCAATTCTGTGATTCTATGATTCAGCAGGAGGCGGTTTCTGGTGCATGTGTGATGTGTCAAATGCAATATTCTTCAGAAGGAAGACCATGGAGAAGCTAGGGGTGTCCAGTGGCAGGAGCCACCAGCTGTCTTTCTCTGGTCTTTCTCATAAGAACATAAGAACAAGCCAGCTGGATCAGACCGAATCCCATCTGAAGTCAGCTTTCTGCTGCAAATTGGCCCACCCAGGTGCCTTTGGGAGCTCACCTGCAGGATGTGAAAGCAATGGCCTTCTCTGACTGTTGCTCTGACACCTGGACTGTTAAGGCATTTTGCAATCTCAGATCAAAGGGGATCAAAGTTAGGGAGCCATAGATCAACTTCCCCCTCCATAAATCTGTCAAGCCCCTTTTAAAATGTCAGGTTAGAGTAAGCCATCCACCTTTTTCCTGTGTATATTCCAAACACCAATCCAGCGTTGCATTGAAGAGTGTTCCCTTTAGTGTGGAGTCTAATTCTTCCCAGCATTTTCAATGAATGCCCTAGTTTCTAGTATTGTGAGAGAGAAAAAAATGTCTCTCTATGGAAGCATTTTCTACCAATGCATGGTTTTATAGGCTTCAATCCTTGTCCCCCTCAGGCGTCTCCTCCTCCAAATAAAAAAAAAATTCCCAAGCAGCCCAGCCTCTCCTCATAGGGAAGGTGCTCCCATCCTTCAATCGTCCTCGTTGCCCTTCTCTGCACTTTTTCTATCTCTTCGATACCCTTTTTGAGATGTGGCATATGAGATGTTCTCATAGCTAAGCATCTTCTTCTCTGTTGCAGATGGGCCTCAGCTAGACGAATCTCGCTGCCCCAGCAGCCAAATCTGGGTGGAAGGTTACCTGCAGAATCTCAGCTGCCAAGCGGATGGGATGCCCACCCCAGAGGTCACCTGCATGAAAGACAGCGTGGTGTACAACGTTGGGAAGCTGCAGAACATCACTCAAAGCCATGCTGGACTCTACCACTGCAACGCCACCAATGTGCACGGATCGAGTAGCAAGAGCATTGCTGTCTGGGTGGAGTGTAAGTGGCAAACGTGCATGACACACAAGGGAGGTGGGCTACTGTCACCAACTCTGGGTTGAGAAATTCCTGGAGGTATTGGGAGTGGATCCTATATAGGGTGGTTTTTACAGAGGAGAGTGACAAGATCTAATGTCCTCCCCGCAGTGGCATATCTCCCTAGGGACAAGGGGTACCCCTTGTCCCCGGGCGCAACAATTGCGGTCACGTGGGGGGCGCCAAATGTCCACCCCCCCCTCCCCCGTCCATCATGTGAAGAAAAGCAAGCGGCGCCGGCAAGCTGCTTTACACAGCAGTCGGCAGGCTGCCTTAGCCACGCCCACTCTGGATGGTAGCCCCTGGGCCAGTCCCACCAATCAAACAAGCCACCAGAGTGGGAGGCGGAGCTCCCCCACCCTCAGTGTGCCTTGCCTCCTTCTCCTTCCCCCAGCACGTGTGGTCGCACAAACCTCCTCCCCTGCTGACTGGCCAGTAGCAGCACAGAAGGGAAGGAGAGGTGAGGAGGCCTGAGAGGAACCGCGTGCGGTGCCCGCTTGCTGAGGGGTGTGCAGGCGGAAGACGGCCAATCCGTCTGGGAGAGAAGGACTAGGTGGCGTGTGTAGCAGACGCTCAGCCGGGCTGTCCTGGTGCACTCGCGGGGCGGGCGGGGGGAGGCGAGTTAAGCTCCCAAGAAGCTCAAAGCAGGGCTGGCGGCGGGCGGCTGTGGTGCCCCCACGGCTCTTTCAGCCGCATTCAGTGTTCTTTCCCTTCCTGGGCCGCGGAAGGAGGGCGGGGGCAGGTAGCGGGCAGCAGCAGCTCCGTTCAAGTGCCCTTTTCTAGGGAATGGAGGACGGTCCGGATGAAAGCTCCCCGCCTCTAGGGGAAAGGGTGGGCTCCCCCTCACTTGAAAATAGACCCTTACAATCCCCATTAGGCCAAATGAGGGGGAAAGGACGGCGGGCGTGAAAGCCGCCAGCCAGTCCGCGCCCGTGGTCCCCCTGTTTTGCAACGTGACGATGCAAGCCGGCAACACGGAAGTCAAGTGATTCTTTTCTTTGGGCACTGCAGTATATTCGCCACTCTGGTTTTTGCCTCCACGCAGACCAGAGCTGTCTAAATGCTTTTAAGGGTGCAAGTGTCATTGGCTTCAGTTTGGCGAACCAAACGTTGGTGCACCTGCGTCTCGCTGGAGGCTAACTACAAAGTAAGGCTGGCAAGGCGAATGAACCCACCCCCGTACAACTTTGCACGGGCTTAGTATAAAGTGACCAGATTTTCCAGATTTAAAGCGGGCTGCGCCCGCTAAGAAGCTGGCGATCAAGAGTAGCATACCTTTTCGCGGCGAGTGGCGGTGCTCCCAGTCAGAGGGGAAGCGCCCAGAAAGGCGCACCTGCGGCAGCCGAAGTGCCTTCTGAGGCGCTGTGCCTTCACGGGTTTCCTGACATGGGCAAGCCGCCCTGCGGCGCACAATACGTGTATCAAAGGCCATTGTCCAGTAATGGGGACAATGGCATAACCGGCGGGACGCGGGGACACCTCTAACGCCAAAGCGTGGGGTGTCCCGCGAAAAATCAGAACTGACTGGTCGACCCCGTGGCGCAAGTATTGTCGCTGCTTAGTTTACGTGCAGGAGAGGAAGGTGGTGGAGTCTATGTACATGAAGAAGTAGAGTAGCAAATTGAAAGTAGACGTCACTTTCTAATTGTATTGGTTTTCAATGGTCAAGGAATTTTTCACACACTGCAATGTTTCAAAATGGGATTCTGGGTCTCCCTGTAGTCTGTAGCAGTTCTAATCTAATCTGTGCCAGTTTAGCTCCTTATGATGAGGGGGCTGGGACAAGGAAGGGCCAAAGTCCGGGGGGGCGGCGGGGAGTTGGCAAGCGGGAATTCCTGGCGGGACACAGACTGGCAAGGTTCTCACCCTGTACCAAACTGGGAGGCTTCCTAGGGGGGCAGTTTGTAGGGGAGGCACCCTGCGGGGGGGGGGGGGCTCAGACACAGGCAGGGGAGATAGATTCCCATAGCCACAGATTGCCTTTATTACTGATCCCCAACATATCCTGTTAAAAAATTCAACTGTACTGTTGGAGACACAACTGTGCTGCATCTCCCCCCACCCCCGCCGTGTTTTTTCATCCAACGCCGCACCCCAGGCGTGCTTGAAACGGCAGCCCTGGGCAGAGCTGCCCAGCCCTGGGCAAAACCTGGAGTTGGATGCCCCCCTCCCGGGCGTGTCACCACCCACACGACCAATTTTTTTTTTTGCACCAGGACATTGGTGCCTACAGGGGGTGCATTTTTAGACATATCAGCACCAACATTTCAGCATATCATCAGATGACTGTCCTTATGCTACTCCCTAGGTTTTGTGAGGTTTGGTTCAAGGAGTCCAAAGTTATGGACTCCCAAAGGGAGTGCTCCCATCCCCCATTGTTTCCAATAGGAGCTTAATAGGAGATGGGGGCTACAGTTTTGAGGAGTCCTACAACTCTTGGCCCCCTGAACTGTAAACTGCAACAAGGGGAGCTATCATCAGAACGATCTCCTTGATGAGACCCTGAGAGTTTCTGAGACTGTGCATTCAGAAATGTGCCCCCCTCATCCTGCTAACCCCCCCAGTGGCAACAATTACAGAAAATTCAATGCAGCAACAAAAGATTCTTGGGGCAAATTTGGGGATGTTCCTAGAAGGGGCGCATTTTTTGATAGATGTAACTGTGGCACAAATTTCAGGAATCATCTGGAAACTGTCCAATCTGGACCCCCCCCCATGTTTAGAAGTTTGGTTTAAGGATCCAAAGTTTATGGACCCTCAAGGGGTACCCCATCCCACATTCTTTGCTAAGGAGAAGGGGATACCCTTTTGAGGAGTCCTTAACTATGGACTCCCCTAAAACCAAACTGCACCAAACTGCTAAGAGAATGCCATGAATGATCTCCTGATTGATGCAGCTGAAATTTTGGTACGCTTAGCCTAAAGAAACTGCGCCCAGGCAGATAAAATGGAAAACCACTAAAAATACCCCAAAAACAGACCCCAGCATTTTGATGCCCCCCACAAGGTGATGCCCTGGGCAGCTGCCCACCTTGCCCAATGGGCATTACGCCAGTGCCACCCCCCTTTCTATGCCAGCCATTTCGGGGCCACATCTCATAGCAGGGTGTTCCTGGGTTGCTTTAGTATTGTACGAAGTGCTTCCTTTTGATGCCGGTCGGCTTGGAGGCCCCAGTGGAAGTATCCCTGGACTTTGGTGTTGTAAGAACAAAAAGCAGGACACGCTATATTGCTGCCCGATTGGAATTCTGCTGGCTGCTGATTTGGAAATTAGTTTTTTACATTTAAATCTCAATGTTGAGAGAAAAATCTTCAGTGGACTTGAAACTGGTTTCAAATTCTACTGCTTATAGCTTTAAATTATGATGGCTATTGATTTGTTGGTGGTGACTTTGAATTGCTTTTTTAGCTGCACCAGGCACCTTTTGTCTAGTAAAGTGGCATAAAATTATTTTATAATGAATATATGTGGCCAGGAAGGAGCTAAGATGGACTGAATGATTAAAAGCTGTCGAAATCAGATCCTTTTCATCTTCCAGATGGTCCCGTGATGGATAATTCCAGCTGCCCCTCCAATTGGACTTGGAGGAGAGGGACCGAGCGAATCTTCATCTGCTCCGCAAGGGGTAGTCCAGAACCTGTGGTCGAGTGTGTCAAAGATGGCATTGCTTTCCACCTTGGGGAACTCCAGATTGTCGCTAGAGAACACGCCGGCACATATCTCTGCAGGGCCACAAATGCGCACGGCTCTGTCGCCAGGGACGTGACCATCCACGTGGAATGTGAGTGAGCACTTATCCCGTCACAATGCTGTGGCCAACAGCGGGAGGGCTTTCAATTGGCAACAAACACATTCAGATTCATACAAACAAGTTTAGTTTGATGAAGCGGTGACATGATAGCCCTGTTTAGATATTTGAAGGGATGTCATGTTGGTGAGGGAGCGAGCTTGTTTTCTGCGGCTCCAGAGACCAGGAGAGCAGAGGGCGTAGTGGTTAAGAGCAGCTGTACTCTAATCTGGAGGAACCGGGTTTGATTCCCCACTCTGCCACTTGAGCTGTGGAGGCTTATCTGGGGAATTCAGATTAGCCTGTGCACTCCCACACATGGCAGCTGGGTGACCTTGGGCTAGTCACAGTTCTTTGGAGCTCTCTCAGCTCTACCTACCTCACAGGGTGTTTGTTGTGAGGGGGGAAGGGCAAGGAGTTTGTAAGACCCTTTGAATCTCCTTAAAGGAGAGAAAGGGGGAATATAAATCCAAACTCCTCCTCTTCTTCTTTTGAGGATTTTATTGGCTGTAGCAAACCACGTGACTTTCGTCAGTGCTGTCACCAGGCTACATCCGAAGACTGCCTCCATCCATATGTGCCTGTCAACTGAGTATAACCATTGTGTAGGTGGTTTGCCATTGCCTGCCTCTGTGGAGTGACCCTGAGTGTCTCTGGTGGCCTCCCTTCCAAGTACTGACCAGGGCTCATCCTGCATAGTTTCCAAGATCTGATGGGATCAGGCTAGCCTGGACTATCCAGGTCAAGGCAAGAGAAGAGGAGAGGTGGTTTGCCATTGCCATTGCCTGCCTCTGTGTAGCAACCATGAAATTTGTTGGTGGTCTCACATCAAAGTATTAGGCAGAGATGGCCCTCCTAAGCTTCTGAGATCAGCTGAGATTGGACTAGCTTGGGCCAACCAGGTCAAAGCAAGAGATGAAGAAGAGGAGGAGGAGGAGGAGGAGTAGTTTGGATTTATATCCCCCTTTCTCCCCTGCAAGGAGATTCAAAGGGGCTTACAATCTCCTTTCCCTTCCCCCCTCACAACAAATACCCTGTAAGGTAGGTGGGGCTGAGAGAGCTCCGAAGAACTGTGACTAGCCCAAAGTCGCCTGCTGAAGCGCTGGCATATGTTGAGCGCATTGCTTATCTTAGTTCCAAGAACTGTGGGATCGCCCAAAGTCAGCTTCAGCTGGCATGTGTTGGATGCCACGTTTATCTAGTTCTTACAGATAAGCCTCCACAGCTCAAGTGGCAGAGCAGGGAATTAAACCCTGTTCTCCAGATTAGAGTGCACCTGCTTTTAACCACTACACCATGCTGGCTTTCAGAAGTGTTCTGCTATTGCCTGGACTTTTTTGGTGGTCTCCCATCCAAATATTAACCAGGGCCCACCCTGCGTAACTTCCGATATCTGATGAGAACGGTCTCGCCTGGGTGATCCCCCAGGCTTATACAAAATGTCACGCAGTCTGTTTGGTATTACAGATGAGCCAGAAAATGGACGAATCCAGCTGTCCGAGTAACTGGACCTTGGTGGAAGGGGTGCTACCCACCTTTGCCTGCAAAGCTGAAGGGATGCCACCACCACCCACAGTGATCTGCACCAAGGACGGGGCGTCATACCTCCTTAGCCAAGGAGAGGGGATGGGGATCCCTGTCAACAGTGGGATGTTCTGGTGTAATGCTACAAACCGCCACGGGACAGCAGCCAAGTTGGTCACAGTGGTGGTTGAAAGTGAGTATTGGGTAGGGGCAAATGCCCATAGACCAGGGATCTTTCAAATTCATGGTTCTTCCAGATGTTCAGGAACTACAATTCCCATCAGCCCTGCTACTTGGCCATGCTGGCAAAGGCTGATGGGAATTGTAGTTCCTGAACATCTGGAGGGCCATAGTTTGAAGACCTCTGCCATAGACCCTTGTTGACTCCTGACAACCCTAGGCCCTTGAATTTTTAAAATTTATTTATTTCATTTGTATTCCACTTTCTCCCTCAATGTGGCCCCAAGGTGACTTATATCGTTCTCTGTGAGGTAGATTAGGCTGAGCGAGGGTGATTGGCCGTAAGTCACCCGCCAAGGTTCCACCGCCTGAGCATGGATTCGAACCAGGGTCTCCCAGATACTAGTCTCACACCACACTAGCTCTGGCAAGTGGCTTATTACTCAAGGAATCTTACTACACTTTGCTGTTTCCTTTTCAGCTGAGGGAGACAGAACGGTCAGCCATTTTTTGCTGGAGCTGAGGTAAAAAAGCAAAGATACAGCCGTGGGGATAAGCACAATACATCTAGTCATAAAGTATTTTCAATATCCTATCATCTTGGCATTTCAAAATAAACACAGAAATGCATAATTGTATGATCGTGGGTGTATATGTGTGTGCTGCCAAGTCACAGATGACTTCTGGTGACCCCGTAGGGTTTTCAAGGCAAGAGATGCTCAGTGGTGGTTTGGCCCTACCTTCCTCTGCATTCCGTATATTGCTTTTTTAATACTTTAAATCAGGGGTCTTCAAACTACAGCCCTCCAGATGTTCACAGACTACAATTCCCATGAGCCCTACCACTTGGCCATGCTGGCAAGGGCTGCATGGGAATTCGTGAATCCATGAACATCTGGAGGGTCCGCTGAATTCGGGAAGACCTGCTAAATGAAGTCATTATTTGAACCTAGATTCATGCGGAAGGGCAGCTTCGCACCTGGGGCCGTGTCGGCCCTGGTGTCCTTGCCACAGCCCGCCGTTTCCAGGAATGCCCCTGCCCCAGTATGTTCCCGGTGGCCACACCCTGGCCGTCGTCGCCCGCCGAGCCCTATTGGTGCTAATCACATACTGTTTTGAATCCCCAACACCATCAAGGTCCTTGTTAGCCTAAATTTTTTTAATCTCATCACTGGTTGCTCCCCCTTTCCATTGGCCTGCTTTCACCCATTGACCAGCTGAGTAGTGGTAGGCAGTCACAGGAATTGGTGGGTAACCACCACTGGGAACCTTAAATGGAGATGATATGGGAAATGCTTAATATGGGAATGCTGCCTTTGTGACTAAAAGGAACTTCCACATTCAGAAGAAATAAACCTCTGAATCCCAGTGCTGGGAGGCAATTTCGGGGGAAGTCTAGGCTTCTTGGCCTCGTTGGTTGTTCCTTCCAGGGCAACTGGCTGGCCACTTTGTGAAACAGGATGCTCGTCTATAGACTACTGGTCTGCTCTTATGTTCTTATTAGGTGTGTGGATCAGCACTGGCCACACATTCCCTCGTGGAAAGTCTTCCTATCAATGTTAAGTGCAGACCTTCTTCTGTCTTTCCATTTCAGCCAAGCCAAAGATGGATGAGGCCAGTTGCCCCAGCAACCAGACCTGGCTAGAAGGAACCCTACAGTCTTTGGCTTGTGAAGCCAATGGGACTCCCACCCCGCTTGTCCTTTGCTTCAAGGAGGGAGCCACTGAGGAGTTCCACCAAGAGCAGAACATCAGCAGGAACGACTCAGGGGCCTACCAGTGCAAGGCCACTAACAGCCACGGGACGGACAGGTGGATGGTGACGGTGCAGGTGGAATGTGAGTCAATCGGAGACAGAATGAGCAGAGGCATATTGGGGGGATATGGCGCCCAGATACAACAACTTAAGAACATAAGAACAAGCCTGCTGGATCAGACCAGAGTCCATCTAGTCCAGCACTCTGCTACTCGCAGTGCCCTACCAGGTGCCTTTGGGAGCTCACAGGCAGGATGTGAAAGCAATGGCCTTCTGCTGCTCCTGCACACCTGGTCTGACTTTTAAACTTCTCCAAGCGCCCCCGCCTTCGGGGCAGGGCTTGGTGGTGCGGCGGCGGCCGCCTGCTGTTGAGCCCTGCAGGGAGGCGGGGGGCAGGGCTTGGTGGTGTGCGGATGGGGTGCACCCCATTTGGTCATATGGGGGGCACCTGGCACCTCCCACTTGACCAAAAGGTGTGCACCTGGGGACATGGGTAACCCCATGTCCCTATAGGCCCGTGGTGGCGAACCTTTGGCACTCCAGATGTTATGGACTACAATTCCCATCAGCCCCTGCCAGCATGGCCAATTGGTCATGCTGGCAGGGGCTGATGGGAATTGTAGTCCATAACATCTGGAGTGCCAAAGGTTCGCCACCACTGCTATAGGCCATACGCCTCTGGATTGTAGGCTCTATGCCATTGTAAGCCGCCCTGAGCCTTTTGGGGGTAGGGCCGGGTATAAATAGAAAAATAAATATAAATAAATAAAAGACAGAAGACCAAAATAATCGATTTCGAATACCTTTAATGGCATATAAATAGTTTAAGATTAACTTAGCAAGATAATCACAGCCTTTACAACTTCTGACGAGTTAAAATAACACCATTAAAAAATTTAGCCACCGCTTCCAACAGCTCGTAGTTGTGGCTGTTTAAAAGATATATAACCTTCTGTTTATCTGTAATGCCTTCACTTTCATGCAGGAAGGGGATTATGTGCTTCTTCCTACCTATCTCATAAAAAGGACAATTCAACAGCATATGAGATACTGTTTCCACAGAACCCATGCCACACGGGCATTTCCTTTCTTTATGTGGGATTCCAAGGTGGCGTCCAAGGCTAAAGGAAGAAGGCAGGGCATTACACCTAGCTAAGGTGATTGCTCTACTCATGCAGACTCCAACCAGGAGATAAGCTGTACTGGGCTACAATTAATCTATCCACAGGTATTCCCAGAGATCGGGGAACAGGTTTTATTAGCTTCCTCTAGCCTCTGTTGAAACTCTCTATCAAAAAGTCTCTTCTTGATAGCCCCATAGACCTCCTGCTCTGTTAACATTAGCAGGTCCTCCAAGGAAATGCCCAATTCATTAAGTTTGGCTTCGATTTTAACCCACCACTGGGTTGTGTGGAGGATGGAGCGTCCCTGGGATGTATAGTCCAGTTCATCTCGATTAAAACAAATCCTGACCCAAAACTTGAATGTACGGCACCAGGCCAGAGTTTCCAGCCGATGCTGGCCTGTTTCTAAGCACAGGGCCGCATAGGGAATAAAGACCAAACTACAAAAAATGTCTTGACGGGGAGCATACACATTCCCCTAACATCTGTCTCTATCTGTCGGCCCTTTCAACGCCCCTGTCACAAGTACAGGGCTAATGAGGCTGGAAGAAGAAGATGCTCGAGAGGGTTCTTCAAAATGGGGGGAAAGCAGAGGACAGGCCTGGTGGGACTGAGGCGGCATTTCAGGCACCTCCTCTTCTCTTCTTGTTTCTAGATAGGCCCACCATCTCCCTTCTGGCTGCCAGTGCCTCTTTGCCCATCAGAAGGGGAGCAAGCTTCAACATCACCTGCCAGGCTGACGGGTCCCCACCTGCTGTTTACACCTGGAGGGTACCTCCAGCCTCCAACCTCAACTACATTGGCTACAACGACACGGTGACCGTAACTGAGGCGACGGGGCAGAACAGTGGTGTCTATGAGTGTACGGCCAGCAACAAACATGGGCAGCACTTGAGCCAGGTGGAGATCCAGGTGGAAGGTAAGTCCACTATTTCATCTTTTGAGCAAAGATGGATGGTGGTCCTTTCGCTGCAGTTGAGAGTTGGCAAATAAATGGGCATGGAGGACAGGTGGTCAGCTCACGCAGGTCTGCACCAAGCGGAGCTTCAATCTTTCCTGAGATCCAAACTCTGTATGATATTCTGTTCCACTGAAAGATTAAAGTACAGTGCTATGTTCACCTGCCTCATAGAATCACGGAAGAGACCCCAAGGGCCATCAAATCCAACCCCCTGCAATGCAGGAACACACAATCAAAGCACTCCTGACAGATGGCCGTCCAGCCTCTGTTTAACAACTTCCAAAGAAGGAGACTCCACCATACTCCGAGGTAGTGCATTCCACTGTCGAACAGCCCTTGCTGTCAGGAAGTGTTTCCTGATGTTTAGGTGGAATCTCTTTTCCTTCACCTTGAACCCATTACTCCTGGTTCTAGACTCTGGAGCAGCAGAAAACAAGCTTGCTCCCTCACCAACTTGACATCCCTTCAAATATCTAAACATGGCTACCATGTCACCTCTTAACCTTCTCTTCACCAAACTAAACATCCCCAGCTCCCTAAGTCTCTCCTCTTAGGACATGGATTCCACACCTTTTATCATTTTGGTTGCCCTCCTCTGGACCCGTTCCATGCTGGACTTTTCAACCAATCCTAGTCTGACATTTAATCCCTACTCCGCACTGGCTGGAATTATTGTATTCTGTTGCACTTTTAGAAGAAGAAGAAGAGTTTGGATTTATATCCCCTCTTTCTCTCCTGTAGGAAACTCAAAGGGGCTTACAATCTCATAAGAACATAAGAACATAAGAACAATCTCCTTGCCCTTCCCCCCTCACAACAAACACCCTGTGAGGTGGGTGGGGCTGAGAGAGCTCCGTAGAGCTGTGACTAGCCCAAGGTCACCCAGCTGGCGTGTGTGGGAGTGTACAGGCTAATCTGAATTCCCCAGATAAGCCTCCACAACTCAAGTGGCAGAGCTGGGAATCAAACCTGGTTCTTCCAGATCAGAGTGCACCTGCTCTTAGCCACTACGCCACTGTGCTCCCACCTGGGGGGGCTCTTTTCATCATCATCATCATCATTCACCTTTTATTGGCATAAATAAAATTATAAATACAGGGATAAAAGAAGTAAGATACATTAAGATTAAAAGTGTTCAGACGTAATCAGTTAAAAGGTAATTGGGTAGAGTCTGAAACGAGCCTGCTGAGCCAGCACCAGAAATTTTGCTATGTCCAAAGATCTCTTTGGACACTGGTCTCAGAGCAGGTGGAAAGTCTTAGCCTTATCTGATGATAAGACGCAATTCTCAATGTGAACATCAATATACTGTCTTCTGAGCAAAGTGTATAAATCACAGTCTAGAACAGGGGTCTGCAACCTGCGGCTCTCCAGATGTTCATGCTGGCAGGGGCTGATGAGAATTGTAGTCGATGAACATCTGGAGAGCCGCAGGTTGCAGACCCCTGGTCTAGAAGGATGTGTTCGATTGTTTCTATGGCCTTCCGTGTACAGGGACGTGTTCTTTTATGGTAGGGGGTCTGATGAAACCTGCCTTTTAGGACCTCCGAGGGAAGCGCATTCAGTCGGGCCACCATTAGGATACATCTGAGATAAGGTGAGGATATGTTGGTAAAATACGCCAGTAGGCTCCTGTTGAGAGGGGGCGGATTAAATCCCTCAGGTAAAACATCTTTCATGTAGTGGGGGGGGGGGAGATAGAAGAAGAAGAAGAAGAAGAAGAAGAAGAAGAAGAAGAAGAAGAAGAAGAAGAAGAAGAAGAAGAAGAAGAAGAAGAAGAAGAAGAAGAAGAAGAAGAAGAAGAAGAAGAAGAAGAAGAAGAAGAAGAAGAAGAAGAAGAAGAAGAGTAGTAGTAGTAGTAGTAGTAGTAGTATGGATTTATATCCCCCCTTTCTCTCCTATAGGAGACTCAAAGGGGCTGACAATCTCCTTGCCCTTCCCCACCCCCCAACAAACACCCTGTGAGGTGGGTGGGGCTGAGAGAGCTCCAAAAAGCTGTGACTAGCCCAAGGTCACCCAGCTGGCGTGTGTGGGAGTGCGCAGGCTAATCTGAATTCCCCAGATAAGCCTCCACAACTCAAGCGGCAGAGCTGGGAATCAAACCTGGTTCCTCCAGATTAGAGTGCACCTGCTGTTAACCACTATGCCACTATGCCAGTTGAATTTCCCTATCAATTAGCCTTTGCGAGAGAAGGCTGAGCGTTTGTGCTTCATCCATGTTATTTTTAAAAATCCAATGAGAAGCCTAGCAAGTTTATTTTAGTTGTCATCTGGGTAATCCAAGAGGAAAAGAATGAATCAGAAAGCATGGGCTTAGTTAGACTGTCCTGTTTAGATTGGTAATGCAGGCATAGCCAGTATCGAAACAAGTATCGCCATATCTGTGTCTTGAGTAGATTTAAGCCTATTTCAGAACACAGAGAAAAATATGACATGCAATTGGAAATGCCGAAGAGTTTGCATATAACGCTTGATTGTATTCTCTCCAGGGGCTTTAGCTTGTCATTTAACCAGATGGGGCATCATACAAGGCTTGTGACATCAATCTGCCTCCAAAGGCTCTCACTGCTGCTGGAACGCATTGGCCACCTTGGGTGTCAAAAAACTGTCTTCATGCCATTGCACATTGATTGGCGGAAGAGAAGGTGTAGTTATACTGGACTGTCCAGTTCAGATTGTGTTGGAAACAGATGCCCAAGAAGCTGAAGTTTTTAACCTGGTTGATTTGGTTCCCATTGATAGTTCATAGTGTTGGCTTCCACAATTTGGAGAAACCCATAGTTTTGGTCTTCTCATTATGAGCTGGTTGTGCTCACAATAGCCGGCGAAGGCATGGAGTAGGCCTTTCAGTCCTATCTCGGTGCGATAGAGTAAGACTGTGTCATTGGCATATAATAGTATGGCTAAGGGGGCGTTGCCTAGGATAGGGGCGTGAACTCCGATAATTGGAAGGAAGTTTGGGAGGTCATGTAAAAACAAATTGAAGAGCAGGGGGGCAAGGATACAACCTTGCTTGACACCTTTGTTGGAAATTATATCAGAGGAGCACAGGCCAGAAGAGTTGCAGCGGATACTGCATGTAGCTGAAGTATAAAGTTGTTGAATGAGATAGAGTAGGCGATTCTCTATGCCCAGGTCTCTCAGCTTGTTCCAAAGAAGTTGCCTAGGGATAGAATCGAAGGCACTCTTTAGATCAAGAAACGCAACATGTAGCCCAGTATTCTTAGCTTTGCCATATTTTTCGACTAGATGTCTCAGGACCATACAATGATCATATATGGAATGGTAAAGCCAATTTGTTCAGGTCTCAGCAGGGGGGGGGCATTCTTTAAGTTTCTCAAGGAGATGGCCAGCATACAGTTTCCCGGGGATGGATAACAGGCTGATGGGTCTGTAGTTGGAAGGGGCGTCATGATCTTCTTTTCTTGAAAATTGGCATGATTGTAGCCTTTGTCCAGGCTTGGTGGAGTTGGCCGTTATTGTCGATCGTAGAGAAAAGTTCGGTCAAATAGGAACCCATTTTTCAGCGTGACTGGTAAAATTTTCAGGGAATAGTCCATCCGGACCTGGGGCCTTTCCACGTTTGAGGTTTCTGATGAGCCGAATCATTTGAGGTTTCTGATGAGTCGGTAGTGACGTGCGGCCATTTAGGCAATCTCTCCAGTGCAGGTGGCTCAAATTCTGGGGGACTGATTTTTGCATCAAAAAAGATTTTGTTATAGTGGTCCCACCAGGTTGGAATAGAAATGGAAGAGGCCGGGTAAAAGGTGGCAGAGTTGCGGGGGCAGCCTTTGGAAATGAAGTGCCAGAATTGTTTAGAGTTCTTATCTTTAATTGCAGCGATCAGTTCAGTGCAATTCTTTTTGAGCCAGTTGCTGCTGCTTCGTTATCAGTAGTTGTTGGAACTGGATCTTGGCCTGTAGGAATTTGTGATAAAATCGTGCAGGGGGGTTGTCCAAAAGGGTTTGATGAAGGGCTCCAAGGTATGCTTTCATTTGAAAGCAGTCGGCGTCAAACCACGTTGACGTTGTCCAAACAATGGGTGTGTTAGACGCTTTATAAGGAAGTATGGATTTTATCCGAGATGATAAGGATTCGTAGACCAAAAGGGTCCCTTCAGGAGAAAAAGTGTTGGTCATGTTTCGGAGGGACTCAGACAGCAGTCAGTCTAGTCCAGCATTGACCAAAGCGTGTTCGCACCTGGGGGACCATTTGGTACAAGGAACAGGGATGGGAGTTTTGGGCTTCAAATGGGTGTTGGTGTGAGTCAAGATGGAGGAAGTAAAAATCATGGCAAGTGCCAGCGGTAAATGATCACTTTCCGTTCTGTTTATTATTTAAAAAGAAGAGATGGAATTTAAAAGCTCGGGAGAGGCGATCATATAATGTATCACACTCCTTCCTTTGCTGGAGATGTGCATAAAGCTGCTGAAATTTCCCATTGATAATTGTTTTGGGGGACTGTTTTGTTGAGTAGTGGTCTATAAAAGACAGTGGCGGAGCCACAAGGGGGCATGCGCACACCTAGGGAGGTGTGGAAAATCGCCCCAGGCCCCTCCCCCCACAGCGCCCCCTTGCGGCGCCCCCCCCCTTTCCACACTTACCTTAGTTCCTTTCCTTTTCCTAGAACTTTTTCAGGCTGAAAAAAAGGCCTGTCCCCAGTACAGGCTGAGAAACTACAGTTCCCAGGAGACCTTGGGGCTCACAAGGTCTCCTGGGAAGTATAGTTCCCATCAGGCCATTTTTGAGCCTGAACTGTGAATAGGCCTTTTTTTCAGCCTGAAAAAGTTCTAAGAAAAGGAAAGGAACTAAGGTAAGTGTGGGAAGGGGGGAAAGGGGGCACCAAAGGGGGGTGGCGCCACAGGAGGCGGGGGGGGGAATATAGATTGCACACCGGGCACTGTTTGGCCCAGCTACGCCTCTGATAAAAGGACGAAAATTAAACTACACTTCTGCTTTGCAGATCATTGGCTGTACATTATTGTCGTCGTTGCCATAGCTTGTGCTGCGATGCTGGTCCTGGGCGGAATGGCCGGGGTCATCTACTACTTGAAATCTACAGCCTGTAAGAAAGGCGAGTACAACGTCCGGGACGCAGAGAACTCAACTGAAGCCACCTGTCTGAACCGTGAGAGGGCCTGCGACGGAGATATCTACGGCATACAGCTTACAAGGACCTGAACAAGCCTGAGCAGGTATGCTAGGCAGAGACGGAGAGGCAGATGGAAGAGTTCTGTCTGTTCAGCTATACTGTTGTTGCTATCTTCTCTGACTGTGAAGGGAAAATGCCTGAACTACACAGACCTTCGCTTCACTGTGGAATGAATCATCAGCCGCTCTGCTCAACACCCTGTCGAGTGCGGTCATGATGGAGGGGCAGTTCATAACACAACAACATTCCACAACAATGTTCATAACAAACTATGGAACAGTGCAAAACCTTTCTCCCCATGGCTGCTAGTTCAGCTGAGCCCCATAGGATAGCAGCAGGCTCAGCCACACTTGAAGGAGAGAAAAAAAAGTTAAATTTGTTAAAGGGGAAGGCGGGGGGGAGGGGCCGTGGGAGAGGAGCAAACTGTCCAAGGTCAACTTGCAGCAGCCGACACTGCTGCTGAGCTCCGATTAAGGCAACACAGCAAAAGCACGCGTCGCCGGCTGGAACGCTCCCTTCGGCGCCCTCACAGGATGCAGTCCGTGATGTGGATCTGTAGCGTGTCCAGGTCTGGAGCCCTGTACTGGCACTTGGGGCAGCAGTAATCCGGCTGCTCTTCGGCCATGCTGTGCCTTGGCCCCGGGGTCAGCTGGGGGTGGAACGGGGCAACACCCATCATATAAGCTGGAAGGGCAAGAATGAGGACAGGTGAGCATGCTGAGGTCAAAGTCCCGTTCTCTCCCTCCCCCCGCCCCACTCCCAAGTGGTACCTGTGGATGCCGTGCCGCCCACCTGGTGTTTTTTAAAAGTGAGTGGGGTCAGGTGGGACTGTTGTCCAGCAACGTTTCTGGATTGCCACTGGAGATTTTGAAGAAAAAAGTTTGTTTTGGCAGCAGCTACGACCACAACATGAGAATCTTCACTGTGTGACTGAAGGTGAGCCGAAGCAGCCATTTTGTAACCACGCTACGTCAAAATGCCAAAGGCATCAGCAGGCTCAAAATAAGTTGGGGAGCCCTAGCTAGGCAATAACAGAAACGTTCCCACGTGTAAGGCAACCTCGGGCGGTGGTTCTTTGAAGAGAGTGACTAATTTAACTAATCATTTCAGCGCTCCACCTGCACTTTTCGTCACTGTGGAAAATTTCCACACCAGCCAGGTATGGCTGAGCTACTTTGGCTTCCTACAAACTGTCTCAATCCATTCCAAGGCCGTGGCAGAACTTCAGACAGCGCGGGGCAGTGGTTAGGAGCACTGGGACTGTAGTGAAAGGTTCAAGCTCTTGCTTTCCCATAAAGCTCACTGGCCAGTCACTCTCAGCAAATCTCAACAGGTTAGTTTAAAGATAAGGTGGGGGGAGTACCAAGAAAAAGAAGAAGAGTTGGATTTATATTCCCCAGCCCTTTCTCTGTTGTAAGGAGACTCAAAGGGGCTAACAAACTCCTTTCCCTTCCCCCCCACCCCAACAAACACCCTGTGAGGTAGGTGGGGCTGAGAGAGCTCCAAAGAACTGTGACTAGCCCAAGGTCACCCAGCTGCCGTGTGTGGGAGTGCCCAGGCTAATCTGAATTCCCCAGATAAGCCTCCACAGCTCAAGTGGCAGAGCGGGGAATCAAACCCGGTTCTTCTAGATTAGAGTGCATCTGCTCTTAACCACTACGCCACAGCTGCTGAGTTTGACTAATTTTCTATGCACCTGCTATAGTTTTCTCTGCCATAGAGGGAACTGGCAAGCTGCGAGCTGCCTTGCAGTGCCGACTTCATGCCAGGGATGGCAGTAAGATATGTCTCTCTATGCTGTGTAAATACTACCATGTTAATACAGAAAAAACAGGTGGAACCAGAACCCCTTGTTCTCACAGGTTTCCTGAAAGCTCTTCCGCTTGTTGTAAGCCTCTGACTTACTCCTGAGTGCCAGAATTCCCCCGACCCCTGGCTTATTAAGGCAGTTCCAATACTCATGTGTCTGAGAAGGTGGGGGCGCATCTCTGCATGGCGATTCCTCATTTCCTCCATCAGAGCCCTAAGGGGAGAAGGGAAAGCAAAGCGTCAGCCACAAACAACACGGCCTGCTGATGGTGACTTCTCTATAAGCGACTTTAGAAGAAGAAGAGTTTTGGATTTATATCCCACCTTTCTCTCCTGAAAGGAGACTCGAGGTGGCTTACAAGCTCCTCTCCCTTCCTCTCCTCACAACAGACACTGGGGCTGAGAGAGGTCTGAAGAACTGTGACTAGCCTAAGGTCACCCAGCAGGAATGTAGGAGTGCAGGAACACATCTGGTTCACCAGATAAGCCTCAGCCACTCAGGTGGAGGAGTGGGGAATCAAACCCAGTTCTCCAGATTAGAATCCACCTGCTCTTAACCATGACACCACGCTGGCGAAGTGCTAGGATAGCCGCTTGCTATATGGCAAGAGGTTCGAAGCAGACCCAGTGACGGAGTCACTCCCTCTCTAGCCAGCAGGCTATTCAAGCTTGAGCTTTGTTCCTGCCTGTTGTGTGTTTTCTTCGGAAAGGCAGCTAACCTCATGCACGTCATTCTTGTTGTCATTTAATTATTGTGAAGGCATCTGTGCATGCCTGAGTGGGAAAAGGTATATTATATCACCTAAATATTTTGTACTGTACTGAGTAAAAGGAAGAAGTTTTGGCATTTATTTTTGGAATATGTGGGCTGTTTTGATCCTTTTGCTTTCAGGTGAAGAGGTGTGGAATTAGTATCCTATTTAAGCCTGAGCATGACCCTCGTTTGGTCTGGTGCAATGAATGTGCTTCACTGGGAAGTTCCAAGCGCCTGGTTTCCCGCTTGGCTTCTCCAGTGTGGCACAGTGGTTAAGAGCAGGTGGATTCTAATCTGGAGAACCGGGTTTAATTCCCCACTCCTCCACCTGAGTGGCAGAGGCGTATCTGGTGAACCAGATGTGTTTCCGCACTCCTAGGCGGAAGCTGGCAACCCTGGCAGAGCCAACAACAAAATGGCTGTCACTTGAGGCGGAGAGATCTAATTATGTCAGTACATAAATACTAAGCATTTCATGTCAATAATGAGAGTTCAAAAAGAGCCCTTTGGCATTTCGTTACAGTACCTTTTTTTCCCCTTTCACGCTCCCGTCTCCAGAAACTTTGTATGTGGTTACATTCTCAGGGACACCTAATGGAGAAAAGATGTAGGTAAGGGGGGGTTTCTCAGGTTAACCCCCCCATTACATGTTAGAAGCTCCGCCCCCCCCTTCCGCATGAATTTAAAGGGAGAACCTGAGGTCCCCAGTTTAAACATTGAAAGTGATGCTGTTTCAGGGTGGGGGGAGAATCCTGCCGGGGGGGGGGCGCGCAAAACTCAGATTTTGCACAAGTCTCCATTTTCCCTAGCTATGCCTCTGCCCAAAGGGACTGCCGGCTGCGAGCCCAGCTGGTGTGGGGGGGGGGGTCTGCCATCCCTGCCCTTGGAGAGCTGCTTTTATAAGCACTGAGGGTTGGGGAGGTGTGGCTATCCCCCAGGGACAGGCCCTGCCCCCCAAACACCTCCCCATAAAAAGTCTATACTTGCTTCCTGGAATGGGCGGTAAATTATAATTTTTGAGGATTCCACTTTTTGGGACGGGTATTGTTTGATTAAGATCCGTGGGATAACTGGAAGTTACTTTAAAAACTGGGCGATCCACCTTGGAACCCTGGTGGGAAAGAAGAAGTATTGTGGGGAATCTGGTTCTCCAAATTAGAGTGCACCTGCAGAAGCCAATTTGAGTGCTTGCCCGATCTTTTCCCCCACTTTTTCTGTTCTTTTTTACATTTTCTTTTTTCAGATTCCAGATCTATCATGGAACTTTCCAGTTCTTTCTAAACAGTAGTCGCATTGTTCAGCTTATTCTCATATTTATTACGCTTCTCCTTCCACTCTGCAAAATCATTATATAATCTTCGTTCTCTATCAGAGATATTTCTTCAATAATACTTTTTATTAATTTTCTTCTTTTAAAAAAACACTGAACATAAAACATACATAAAACCATTGAACCATATAGGACATCAACAAATATTAACATGTAACAAGTAACAAATTACCCCCATTTAGTTACCCAGACATAATCTAATCTACCCCAACTACCCATTACATAAACGCATAATCAATACATCTAAATCAAATCAGTTACTTCACTTTTCTTTGGTAATTTATTCTTTAACTTTATTAAGCTTGGATATCTTTACTAGACTACCCTAGACTACCCAATTTTTCATTTCATATTTTTAATATTTAACCTACAAATATACCTTATAATTCATAATGTTGTATATCCTTCATATTTTAATTTAAGTAAATTTCTCTTCCTATAAGGCCCTTTTAATTTCATAGTTTAATTTAAACAAATTCCTCTTCTTATCTAGGCCCTTTCAATATCCTGTAGTCTAATCATAATTTTATCCCTTCTATTGTGATGTAACTGCCTAATCCTTATTGATTTGAACTTCCCCTATTAAGTAACTGAATCCATATATATTTTTCTCGTATTAAAGATATATAATTAATTCTATGATACAACTTTTTTTGCAGATTAACTTATTGCAATGTAATCTTGTGAACCATTTCATATTATATATTCTTCAATCATTTTGTCCTTTGAACTCTTTTCTAATTATACAATAAGCTTCCCCCAAGTTTTCAGAAACTTTTCTCGTGGGAGTTCTTTCAATCTTGTCAATAATCTGTCCATATTTAGGTATTCTATAACTTGGGTTATCCAGTCTTCTTTTGTTGGTGAAGCTTCATTCTTCCATGCTTTGGCTATCCTCATCCTTGCAGCTGTAGATATATATAAAAATAAATCAGTATTAAGGTCCCGAATTTACTTTATTCCTAATCCTAAAAGATCTATTTCTGGAGTTAGTTCAAATGATACCTTTGTTATCTTTTTCATTATTGTATGTATTTCTTTCCAGAATTTTTAAATTTCAGGACAAGTCCACCACATATGTAGTAACGTTCCAGTCTCGCTCTTACATTTCCAACATAGTGATGAGTGGTCTGGGTATATTTTTGCTAACTTATAAGGTGTTCAATACCACCTGTGTAAGTTTCAAGAAATTTTCCCTTAGTTCTAAGCTGGTGGAGAATTTACTGTGTATTTTAAAGGAGTCCTCCCAGTCTTGATACTGTATATCATGTTTAAAATCTTTTGCCCAACTAATCATAATTTCCTTCGTGTTTTCTTTTTCTGTTTGTAGTAATATAAGGAGTTTATATAGTCTGGTTATTTTTTTATTTTTATCATCCATCAATATTGTGTCCAGCTCGGTATTTTGTTTATTTATTTCCATGTATTTTTTGTCTATTATCAGCTGTTGTCTTATCTGGTCATATGTAAACCAATGGCATTCTGCTTCTCCTATCTTAATATTTTCTCTAATTTTAAGTTGTGTTTCTTGATTATTCCTTAGTAATATTTCTTTATAGGTTAGCCATGGTTTATTATGTGCATTTTGAACACTTTGACAACTCTCTGTCCTTGATACCCAGTGTGGAATTTTACTGTAAAAGTTGCATTTATATCTTTCCCGGATTGTTATTAAAGCTTTCCTTGTTATATGATCTTTAAATTGTGCCAAATTACCTTTAATATTGGGCCATAGATATTCATGCCAGCCTGATATTTTGGTAAAACCCTTCTAAATTAAGAAGTTCTTCATTTTCTAAAGTAATCCATTCTTTAATCCACATCAGGGCTGCAGCATCATGATATGTCTGTAAGTCTGGGAAGGAGAATCCACCTTTAATTTTAGATTCTATTGAAGATGTATATTTAATTCTATGCCTTTTATTACTCCAAACGAATCTCAGTAAATCTCACTTCCATTTTACGATTGTACCTTTATGAGTTACCATGGGCAAATTTTGAAATAAAAATAATATTTTAGGAAGTACCATAGTTTTAATTAATTCATTTTTTCCTGAAATTGACATCCTAATATTCTCCCATTTTTTCAAGTCATTTTTAATCTCAATCCATGTTTTCTCATAATTGTTTTTAATATATATTTGTTGTTACTTTCTAATATCACACCTAAGTATTTAATTTTCGTTTCATATTGCAGCCTGGATGCTGTTGTTATCTTTTCCCTTTCTTGTTGTGTCATATTGAACATAAGCAATTTATTTTTATTTTTATTCAACTTAAAGCCTGCTTGATTTCCAAAGTCCTCTATAATTTTTATTGTAGGAATCAGTAGGATTGTCTATAAATAGAATTAAATAATCGGCATAAGCTTTTAATTTTATTTTTGTGTTTTTATTCTTGATACCGTTGAAACTATTTTCTTTTCTTAGTTTATTTAGCAGTACTTCTAATACCAGATTGAAAATTAGTGGGGATAGGGGGCATCCCTGCTGTGTGCCTTTTTGAATGTTAAATGTGTTAGTTAAATCTCCATTTATGTTTAGGCATGCTGTTTGTTTTTCATAAATACTCTTAATTACTGTTAGGAAATTCCCCTCTAACCCCATTTGAATAATAGATTCCTTGATGAATGTCCAATTAATATTATCAAAGGCCTTTTCTGCGTCAATAAAGGTTGTTGTTGATGATGATGATGATGATGATGATGATGATGATGTTATCCATTCATTCGTTCTCGACCCTTGGCAAGCTCTTTCCACATTTTTCTATTAAATACTGCTTCCTTCAGCTGGTTGATGCTCATGCCTGTATCAGCTTTTATCTAGCCATCGTGTTCTTCTGTATCAGCTTTTATCTAGCCATCGTGTTCTTTGGCGTCCAGGTCTTCTCCCACCATTGACAAGTCCGAGCATCATAGATTTTTCTAGCAAATTTGATCGCATCACATGACCAAAGTATGTAAGTCTGAGCCTGGTTATTTTCCCTTCTAGTGATGTGTCTGGTTTTATGAGGCTCAAGACTTCTGCATTTGTCACCCTAGCTGTCCATGGTATGCGCAGTAGTTTTCGCCAACACCACAACTCGAAAGCGTCTATTCTTCTTCTGTCAGCTTTCTTTATAGTCCAGCTTTCACACCTATACATGGTTATGGGGAAGACTAGCCTGTGCTTGGTTTTGATGTGTCTGCTTTTCCAAATTTTATCCATGCTCAGCATTGCGCTACATCCTAATGCTATTCTCCGCTTTATCTCAGGAGTTACTTCTCCATTACAGTCAATTTTTGAGCCTAGGAAGATGAAGTCTTGGATGCACTCAATGTCCTCATTGTCAATGCTAATTTGGGGCCGATCCATGCTAGCTGTCGTCATGATGTTTGTTTTCTTCATATTGAGATGGAGGCCCATTTTTTCGCTTTCAGTTTTGATCTTCACTATCAACTGTCTCAGATTGCTCTCGGTCTCTGCAAGCAAGGTTAGGGCACATTTTACATTGGGAGATCTATCTAAATATTCTTATATTGTTAGTAATTTGCCTGTTTTTAAATAAATCCTGTTTGATCATTTTTAATGTAGTAATGAATAATTTCTTGAATCCTTCTCGCCCATATAGATGAGAAAATTTTATAATCAACAGTTGTTAGAGATATTGGTCTAAAATTCTCTACTGTCAATTTATCTTCTGTTGTTTTTGGTAATAAAGTTATTATTGCATGTCTCCATGAATCTGGTATCCTTCCAATATTTAAAATATTGTTACTCCTCTTTTTAATTTAGGACTTAGAATTTCTTGAAATATCTTATAATATTTGGCTGTAAATCCATCTGGTCCTGGTGCTTTGTTTAATTTGGATTTACAAATAGCTTCCTGTATTTCTTCTGTATTTATAGGTCTATTAAGTTTTTCTAAATGAGTGGGGTTAATTATTTTTGGAATATTATTTTGGATATATTGTTCCATTAATTTGGAATCTTCTTTTTGGTTATATAATTCAGAGTAATAGTTGTATATTTTTTTTAATTTGAAAAGGTGAGGCTTCCCATCTTTTCCCTTCCTTCAGTTTTGTAATTAACCTCCGCTCTTTTTGTTGTTTTAATTGAATGTTAATCCTCTTTCCAAGATTTTTGGCATTATAAAACTTTTTCTGCCTAATTCTTTTAAATTTCTCTAGTGCTTCGGATATTCTTTAATAACTTGTATCTTGTGTTTTATTATTTTGTTTTTGGGTTGCCTTCTCAATTCTTCTTCCAGCAAAGTAAGTTTTTTCATTAATTCTGTTTGTCTTTTTTTCTTTTTCTGATTTCAGCCAACTTGATAATACCTCTCATGTAAGCCTTACGGGCATCCCAAATTATATTTATATCATCAATCGAATTATCATTAAATTGGAAATATTCTATTAGGTGTTTTTTACATTCTTCTATTACACTAGAATCATCTAGTATCCAACCTTTAAGTTTCCACTGGTTAGAGCTTTCATAAGGGTATAATAGCCAGCACATGGGATTATGATCTGAAATGATCCTTGGTAAAATTGAGATGTCTTTAGTTTTGGTTATAAATCATTGAGAAGACCATATCATATCTAGATGAGCCTTTGTGCCTATTGGAAAAAAATGTGTAGTCTCTGGCAGAGCCCCATTTTTCTCTCCAGATGTCTTTTAAATTTTCTATAATGTCAAAAAATGGTTTTGGAAGTTTGACTGAGTTATTTTTAGACTTTTTTTGCCTTTTTTCCTCTGTTTTATCTAATTCTGGATTTACACCACCATTAAAGTCACCCAGACATATAAGATTCTCATATTGATAGGTGAGTAGTGTGTTTTGTAATTCCTTGTAACATTCACTTTTGTTATGGTTAGGTGCATATATTCCCACCACTAATGTTTTCAAACCTGAAATTATAACTTCTATTCCAATATATCTTGCTTGAGGATCCTTAAATATTAATTTAGGTTTTAAGTGTTGTTTTGCAAAGATACCAATGCCACTTTTTTTTATTTGTAGGTAGTATGGAACAATTCTCCTAAATAATTTTTTTGAATATATTTTTCATCTCCTGCCTTAAGATGTGTTTCTTGAAAACAGATGAGTTCAGCTTTTTGTTTAAATAAGAGTTGAAATAATCTTTTGCGCTTTCTCTGTGAGTTTGCGCCATTTATATTGCATGATATTTTCATCTGCATAATTTATTAATCAAATTTTATTCTATTTATATGTGTTTATATATACCAACAGATACGGTGAGAGTGTACTATTTTCATAGTTAAATTTGTTTTTAAATTCTCTTGTAAGTCAATCATACCATTCAAAATATAAATTGTAAAACTTACCTTTGGATATCTTCTTATGACTACTAGAAAACACAAATCTAATAGTTAGTCATGACAGATATTATCTGTTGTATCTCACATTGTTAATTTATATGTGAAGACACTAAATAATAGGCTATTTTGGAGACCATTAATATTCTATTTTCCTTATACATTATAACTAATATCTTAATTTCTTTGCAACCTTTGTAAGTTATATGAAATGTGGAGATAACCAAAAGAGCGCAAAAAGAAATATATATTTTACAAAAAATAGAATTAGAGTAGATAATCAATTGATAATAATAAAAACTATATCTTTAAATGTCCATATTAATCATTTACTTCCTTGTACACTTACCACTTTGTTTTCCAATTATTTTGTAAGTTCTTTTCTGAATCTTTGCATGAAGTCTTCCATTTTAAGTGTCGAGTCTACCACACATACTTTACCTCTGAAGGTAAAAGATAGTCCTTCTAATATCTCTCACCTGAACTGTATATTTTTACGCCTCAAGGCGTCTGCTAATGCATTATATGGTTTTCTTCTTCTTCTGTTAAATGGTGGGATTTCTTTAAGGAAGGTCACTTCATTATTGTCTATACTCAAATTTTGATTTGCTTGCTCCTTTAAGATAGAGTCTCTTATTTCTTTGTTGTAAATGTGATAATATCTCTTGGAGTGTTATGCTCTTTGGCATATCTTGTATTGATTCTATATATTGTGTCTATTCCTGCATCAAGTTCATCTGGCTCATAGCCTATATATTTTGCAATAATTTCGATGAGACTCCTCCCCAATTATTCATTTCTTTCTTCTTTTAAACCTCTCAGTCTAATTGTTTTTTCTTTGCTTTTCAGTTCCAGAAGCATAATTTTATCCTCTAGGTTGCTAAACCTTTCTTCTCTATGTTCCAAATTTTCTTCTATTTTTGCTACTTGTTCCTTAAAATCCGTTATTTCTTGCTTATTAAACAAGATCCTTTCTTTTAACTTTTTAAGCTCAGCTATTTCCTGTTTTACTTCTGCAAAATTATTCTTAACTTCCTCAAAGTTAGTTTTCATATCTTTCTGGATGTTTAATATTGCTTCCAGAAGATGCTCCATTTTTAAAGAGGAATCAGATCCTGTCCTGATTGGGGTGGTGTCTTCCATCGTGATTATCTTCCCTTTAGACTTATTTGTATTAGCCATTTGCTATTCAAAATGCCTAGTGTAAATAACGCTATGAAAACTGAAAAAATGATTCATAAAGTTGTTAGTACACCTTCACCTAAAGCCATTTTATTGTAACATCTTCAAGTTATATTCTTTCCAATTTGAATAGCTTTCAGAAGTTTCCCCCATTTGTCTACAGTTGCTTTTTCATTTACATTTGAAACCACTTTAATTGTTTAAGCATTAACCCCATTTTCCAAATGTAAGCTTCAGAACTTATTTACCTGGGCGTTTTCGACCACCTTAGAACAATTATACAGATGGCAGCAGTATTTCTATGTTATCTATACTCTTCCGTTTTACTCCCCCCCCCCACTTTTTTTACTGGTACGCAGTGGCGTAACTAGGCAAACTGGAGCCCTGGGCAAAACCTGAGTTTGGTGCCCCCCAGGTGAGTGCCTGGTGCAACGCGCACCCCACTCCCCGCCCCGTTGTAGCTACAACCAGTGGCTTATCTAGGCAAACTGGAGTTTGCCCCCCATAGGCAGCTGCCCTCCCCTCTGTGACCAAGCAATGATTTTTTACACCAGGTCATTTCAAAGTCACCATCACATTATACAACATGTCCCAACTCACAAATCTGAACACAGCAACAGGCCATGCCACACAGCAGAAATAATTTTAAAAATTTTCAAAATTCTTTCAAAATGTTTTATTACTGATATGAAAACATTTTATGGTGTTGTATCCAGTCCCCCAACTGGGGGAAACAGCATCACTTTCAATGTTATTTAAACTGGGAACCCCAGATTCTCCCTTTAAGGTGGATTTAAAAGGAGAATCTGGGCTCCCTAGTTTAAACAAGTGATGCTGGAATCCACCCCCAAACAGCATCATTTTCAATGGTGTTTAAACTGGGGATCCCAGATTCTCCTTTTAAATCCACCTTAAAGGGAGAATCTGGGGTTCCCAGTTTAAACAACATTGAAAGTGATGCTGTTTTGGGGTTGATTCTCCCCCACCCTGAAACAGCATCACTTTCAATGTTTAAACTGGGGACCTCAAATTCTCCCTTGAAATCCATGCCAAAGGGGGGGATTTAAAAGGAAAATCTGGGGAAATTTGGGGGGTGCCTGCTGTCAGGGGTACAATTGTTAAGCTAGCAGCACCAAACTTTCAGGGTAACTTTCAGGGTCCAAGGTTATGGACCCTCAAAAGTGTAGCCCCCATCTTCTATTGGCTCCCATTGGAAACAATGGGTGATGGGGGCACCCCTTTTGGGAGTCCATAGCTTTGGACCCCCTAGACCAAACTTCACAAAACCTGGGTGGTATCAGTAAGAGGCTCTCCTGATGATACCTCCCAGGTTTGGTGAAGTTTGGTTCAGGGGGTCCAAAGTTATCAACCCTCAAATGTGTAGCCCCATCTCCTATTAGCTCCCATTGGAAACATTGGGGGATGGGGCACCCCCTTTGGGAGTCCATAACTTTGGACTCCCTGAACCAAACCTCACCAAACCTGGATGATAGCATCAGGAGAGTCTCCCGAAACATCACTGCAATTTTTGGTGCTGCTAGCCTAAAAACTGCACTCTCTGCAGGCCAAAAACTGAGAAACACTGAAAATACAAAAAATCCCACAAACGAACCTGCAGTTTTTGTGCCCCCGACAAGGGGGCGCCCTGGGCAACTGCCCACTTTGCCCAATGGGATGAACACCTCTGCCTGTCAGTCCAGTCAAATTCTGTATTTAATAAAAGTTGTTTTTCCCCCTTGGGCTGCCAGGTCTGACATGTTTTCTACCCTTTTCTCAATATGAGGGTGTTCCTCAGTTTGAACGCAACATTCATAGTTTTGATACAATCATGCTCGAGGGGGCCCTCATCTTCAGGGAGAAGGGTGGCTGGATTTAGTCTGTTCGAGGTTGCGCATTTTACCCCAGGACTATCTATGAGGATGAATTGATATTTAGCCATGCGCTGTTGGGTCAGGCAATGCCCTCCTTTTTGTTCCAGTACTGCCAAGACTGCATGGGGTACAAAAACAGTCATTTCCCCACCCAGGCTAAACTTTAGGGCATCTTCTACTAGTGTGCAGACTGCCGCTACTGCCCTTAGGCATGCCGGCCAACCCTGGGCTACCAAATCCAGTTGTTTAGACAAATAAGCTACCAGGCGCTGTGTATCCACGAATTCCTGAGTAAACACGCCCTTCGCAATTCTGTCTTGCTCATGCACAAACAGGTAGAACTCTTTTCGTGCATCTGGCAAGCCGAGCCGGGGCACTCACTAGAGCGCATTTTACAGCCTGAAAAGCCTCTATTGCTGATTGCTCCCAGTCCAAGGTAGTCAATTCAGGACCAGACAGCATTTCATAGAGGGGTTTCGCCAATGCGGCATAATTTGGAATCCAATTTCTCGTATATCCCGCGATTCCCAGGAATTTCCACAGTGCCTTTCGATTTTCTGGAAGCTGTATCTTGGCTACCGTCTCTTTCCTGTCATTTGTCAGGGCCCTCTCCCCCGCTTTTCAATCGGTAGCCGAGATACAGCACTTCCTGCTGAGCGATCTGAGCCTTCGAATGGGAGACCCGAAATCCCTCAGCAGCAAGAAAATTAAGCAAGGCAATTGTAGCTGCAAGGCAGACTTCCGCAGAGGTGGCAGACAGAAGTAAATCATCAACGTACTGCAGCAAATTGACACCTTCGGGAGGGGACCAGTCCCGCAGCCAGCGTTCTAAAGCTGAGCCAAAAAGTGTAGGGCTGTTTTTAAACCCTTGCGGCAAGGAACACCAGTTAAAATGGGTTTTATGTCCATCCGACAAGAGCCACAGAAAAAATGCATCTTTCAGGTCAAGACAAGTAAAGAAAGCATGGGAGGCAGGGATGAGGGTCAACAAGGTGTAAGGGTTCGGAACGAGAGGATGAAGATCCTCCGTGATCTCGTTAACCCTGCGAAGGTTAACCATCTGGTAAATGCTGTCCTTTTTAGGAACACCAATGACCGGGGTGTTAAAAGTGGATTCACATTCTTCCAGAATTCCCAAACGCAGAAGGCGATCGATAACGGGCTGCAGTCCCACTCAAACCTTATGCGCTAAGGTACATTGCTGTTGTCGAACCGGGGAAACACCCAGCTTAAGGTTAACAAGAACCGGAGGAACACGGGAAGCCTGTACAATATTATCCACATCCCAGACCACAGGATCCGCAGCAAGCATGACTGACTCAGGGATGTGGGAAGGGGAAGAGACTGCATGCAAAGAGAAAAGTCCTTCCACCTCAGGGGGAAGGGAGAGAACACAAGAACCCTCCTGAAAAGAGATGGTCACATTGAGTTTGGACAATAAGTCGTGACCCAAAAGAGAAATAGAACAGTCCTCAAGGGTAATGAAAGAGTGCTGAGCCGAGGCAGGGCCGACGGTAATGGTGGCCGGGCACAACCAGGGTGCCAATTGGGGAACACTGCTAGCACCAACTACCTGCACTGATTCGCCCCCTGCCGGGATCGGAAGGCGGCGATTCAGCACTGAATAGGTAGCCCCCATATCAACTAGCATAGGAACTTCATGGCCCACACTGTGGACCAGAACAACGGGCTCCTCATCAAGAGAGAGAGAGGCGACCAGGGCCAGAAGTAAGCCGCCTGACCCGCCCCGGGCCCCTCAGTAGAGCACCAGGGGGTAAAACGGAGGAGAGTGTGGTGAAAGGGATCCCCAGTGCCCACCCCAAGGAAGGCCTTGGCCACATCCATGCGGAGGCAATGGCGGCTGGGAGCCTTGCCCGCAAGGAGGTGCCCAATACACCCGATCTTCCCATTGTGGTTCAAAGTCGTCCCCAGTGTATTTCGCTCCATCTTCCGGGTTGTAGGAACCATAAGGGTCAGTTGCTATTGGCTGAGCCGATGGAGCCAGGGTGTATGGCAGCCGGCCTGCCTGGGGGCAATCTTGGCACCAGTGACCGGACTGCAGGCAGATCGAACACTGATCCCTGCGGAGGGCGGGCTGCCGTGGGCCTGAGGAAGGGGGTGGGAGTAGCCTGTAGCCGGTGGCGGGGGCCCAAGAGACGGGGCGCTGAGACCACGGGGCACTTCTACCCCTTGGTGCCAGCACGGCTCCTAACAAAGCTTGATTTGAAGCTAGCATTTCAAAATGATGAGCATCGGCTGTTTGACGATCCACTTGGCGGTCTGCTCGATCGGCCTGACGCTCGGCCTGACGCTCGGCTTGTCGTTCTTTGGCAAGCACTGAGTTCTTTGGCAAGAACTTTGGCAAGCATATGATAGAACCTAGTGGCAACCGAGAGGAGTTCGCCTGGGTCTTTGTTGGTGACATTTTCGATACGATTTCACTTTTTGCAAATATCAGGGCAACTGCCTCTGACAAAAATGCCATTCAGATACACCTGGACGTCTTTGTCGGCCGGGTCCAATTTAGTGTATCTGCGGCAGGTCTGTTGGATGCGGTCTTGGAAGGACGAAGGGGATTCGTCCTTACCCTGAGTCAGCGAATGTAAACGGGACAAATCATTACAGTGGGTATCCCATTTTCAAATTCCTGAAGGATCGCCTCTCGAAAAGCTGCCAAATGATTTCTGCCTTCAGGGAGATTGTGATCCCAATTGGGATCTGCAGCCGGGATCACTTCATCCATGGTATGGCTGGCGAAGTTTGCCTTCTGGCCATCAATAGCAGTCTAAGTTGCCACTCGCGCCGCCCGTAGAACAAGTGTCCGCTCCCCGCTCGTAAGGAGCATCTGGAGGAGTTGTTGTACATCCGCATAGGTAGGAAGATGGGTGGCAAAAATTGAACGCACGAGTTCATGCATCTGCAATGGGTCGGAGGAATACCCTCCCTGTTGATTTCTCCAATTGTACAAATCGCTAGAAGTAAAAGGAATATGGGAATAGTAAGTCTGGATCCCCTGAGGGCCAGACACAGCCTGAGCACGGAGTGGAAACACTCCCTCCTTCGCCGGATAAAATTGAGTTTGTCTCCGGCTTCTGTTGCTCGTTGGTCTCCTCCTCACCGTATTCTGGGGACCGGGAGAGTCCTCCCTCTCAGCATCCGATGCAGAAGAGTCTCCTGATCCCACTGAGGAAAAAGCTGATGAGGCTGATTTGGAGTGAGCTCTAGCGCCCTGAGGACCCGCTGGGTCTCACTAGAACTGGGCGCCGATCGTTTAGGGGTGAGGGCCTAAACAAGGGGGTTTGTCTACTAATTTATCCCAAACTACAAAGGAGCTTTGAGAACCTCGGAATTCCGGGGCTTTGCAAGCCTAGGGTACCCTCAGATGGGACATGACAGGCCTATTTTACTTGACCAAGACACTACAGAGAATTAGACTGACAAACACAAAACAAATAATACTGCACCTGTCTCGACAGGAAGTTGCTGGTTCCAGGTGAGGCAGGGGTGGGCTAGAGTGTGGGGACACACCTATACAAGGCTGTACATTTTGAAGATTCTGCCCACACTGGTCCACATGGTCAGTGTGATCTATGATCTATTGCCATGATCCTCAAATTCCCAGGTTTTATAAGAGAGGAGGGAAGTGGAGGCTATGGATATGGTAAGACAGAAAATTCCTCATTTAGCTATCCTTTTTGAAAGGAAAGTAACATCCAGGAACAGCATAGGTGGCAGGCTGGGAACGAGCAAGCCCTGCTTTCTCCCTTGCCCCAGGAGTGACGACCTTGAAAGCTGGATGTTAGAGTGTCCTATCTGTATTGTGCAGTAAATACAGAAATGTTGTGAAAGAATCCCTAAGATCTAAAGTCTTGGTGTTTTTATTGAAATGTTTCATACAGGTCTGTGACATGTTTGTGAAATGTTTCATACAGGTTTTTGAAATGTTTCATACAGGTTTGTGACATACCATGGAAGACTACCTCAAACTGATCTTCCAAAAATCTTTGTGTTTTATTCTGAGTATTACAAGTTAAGTTATCTCTAAAGACTGTTACTGCAAGTTATTGTAAGACTAAGTTCTGCATGTTATTGAGTTATTTTCTAAAGCAGTTTTCACAGCAGTAAAAAACATTTTAAAAGCATTTTGAGAATGTTGTCAAATTTTTTGATTTCTGCTGAGTGACATGAACTATTGCTGTATTCTGATTTGTGACTTGGGGCATTTTCTATAATGTAAATGTGATGATGATTTAGAAATGACCTGGTGCAAAAAAATAATTGTTTGGTCATGGTGGGGGAGGGCAGCCGCCCATTGGGGGGGCATCCAATGGCCGCCCATGGGGGGGCATCCAACTCAGGTTTTTCCCGGGGGCTTTTGTTTGCCTAGGTACGCCTCTGATCCCCCCTCTGCTCCATGGGGCAGAGGGGGTTTCCCTGCCCGGCACCACTGCCTCCCAGCGCTGGAAGGAAAGGTGAGTGGAGGGGCCGAACCGGAGGCGGTCCGGCTCGGTTGATCTTCGGGGCCGTGGAAAATGGGTCCGAATGGCTCTTTGGGTGGTAAAGGTTGCCGACCCCTGGCCTATCAGCTTCATTGGATGCCAGCAAGTTCCAGTACTTTGAGGGAGGGAGAAAAGGGGAGAGGGAGACGACGGCTCATGCATTATGTGTTGTTGTTAGCTCATCTTTATACTGCCTTTCCATTTTGAGGCCCATTATGCATGCAGCGCTTTCTGTGGCGCTCTTAGCCCCGCAGTTCCTTCGCAGATGGGTTTCCTCACGTTTCCCTGATTAAACACAAGGCGGTACCCCAAAGTCTGCCACGCAGCCACACTTGTGGCTGCCTGCCCTCACTCAAAAGGCAAGGTAATATTGATACTGTTTATAGAGCTAAATCGGTATTGTTGAGGCTGATAATTGTTGCTTTTGTATTTTCAGGGGAAAGCCAGCGGTGGTTCCCTGAGTGGGGGGAACCATCCCCCCCCCCGATTCCACTGAGGGATCCACAGCCAGCTTTCCCCTGAAAATGCAAAAGCAACAAAAAGCAGCCTCAACGATACTGATATCAATATTACCTTTAAAGAGCTTTAAAGAAGCAAAACTGGCGATAGGGTGTTGTGGGTTTTCCGGGCTGTATGGCCGGGTTCCAGTAGCATTTTCTCCTGACGTTTCGCCTGCATAGGTGCTGGCATCTTCAGAGGATCTGATGGTAGTAAAGCGAGTGAATATACCTGTGAAATGTCCAGGGTGGGAGAAAGAACCATTTGCATTGGTTAAAACTGGCAATCTTCAACTTGCCTTTTGACTACAGCATCCCAGGAGGAGGGAAACCTCACAGTTTCTCCACTCTCGCAAACTGCAGGGTGCCCAGGATCCAAGGCGATGCAACTCTAATGGTGTCAGTACGAGAATCTCTGCCCCGCAGGAACCATATATTTGCTGCAGGGCAGAACGGAAGTGTATAATCAGCCTGAAAATGCTCAGGGTAGCTTAAAGCTGATCGAAATATGTATTACACAAGAAGAAGAGTTTGGATTTATACCCCCCCCCTTTCTCCTGTAAGGAGACTCAAAGGGGATTACACTCTCCTTTCCTTCCCCTCCCAACAAACACCCTGTGAGGTGGGTGGGGCTGAGAGAGCTCTGAAGAACTGTGACTAGCCCAAGGTCACCCAGCTGGCATATGTTGGAGTGCACAGGCTAATCTGGTTCACCAGATAAGCCTCCACAGCTCAAGTGGCAGAGCAGGGAATCAAACCCGGTTCTCCAGATTAGAGTGCACCTACTCTTAACCACTACGGCACTGCTGTCACCAGGTATTTGGTGCTGCTTAGGTACTGAAACTGGAGGTTTCTTTCCCTTTCCACATTTTTTCACATGCTTTTCCACATTCCTGCCCAAACCTGTTTTCCGATGATCTTCTTCGTACAATCATAGCAAAGGCAGGGTACAGCAAAGCCATGAGTACGGGAAGGTTTGAATCTTACCAAATCCTGCGCACTCAGCGCCATTTATTCTGCCCTATCTGTTTAATGGAAGGGATATTTCAAAAACTGGTGAACTCGGATGTAGTGCAATCTATGTAACCAATGCAAGATTAATCAGGGGCGTGCCAGGAGGGGGGATACCCATGTCCCTGGGCACACGCCTTTTGGTCACGTGAGGGGGCGCCGGCCTCCCCTCATGTGACAAAACAGCATGTGTGTGTGGGGGGGGAGGTCTCCTTTTCCTGTATGTTAATATTTTATAGCTGAAATCAAGGATACCGGCATGCTTGCGGTTTCAAAGTGGAGTTGGTTGGTCTGCAATAGAAGAACTGGATTCAAGTTCAGGAGTACCTTAGATTTTTGGGGTGAAAGCTTCTAGTGGTCGTATCATTAACCATATTAGGCTATTATTTTATGGTTAACCGTGATTTGGACAGTATTGGTTTTTTATCAGATGAATATGAGTTCTATTAGCTAAAGCTGTTTTGATCATCGAGAAACGTTTACTTCTCAATAAAATTAAATATTTCTTTTTACATCTTGGCTCTGAGTGCTTCGTGTTAGCCAAATCAGAACCCACACAGTGGCAAGTAGTTCCTCTTGCTAGTCTACATGATGACCAAAGGGCCCTTTATCTCTCAAAAGCTCATGCTTCAGTAGTCATATTGGTCCCTCAGCACTATTAAGCCTGAATCTAGATGGTATGCTTGTAATACAGGGTTTCATACATAAAGGTTTGTTTATGTATGTATGTATGGATGGTTGGATGGTTGGATGGTTGGATGGTTGGATGGTTGGATGGATGGATGGATGGATTTATTTATTAATTATATTTATAAACCGCCCTCCCCCGGAGGGCTCAGGGCGGTGAACAAACAAATGAATAGAGCACAATAAAATCAATAATAATCAATAAATAGTAGCTCTATATGTATTAAAACCAACCCCATTAAAAGTTTACACTCACACACACTATTGCAGGCACCGTTCTACTGGTTATGCTTGAAATTAATTTACCCTGTAATAACTTGTCATACATGGAGTTAAAAGCAAAGGACAGTACTTGCTCCTTTGGATGATGTTCTATGCTAGAAAAACACATTTTCGGTATGATATTCTCAACTCAAAAAATTCCCAATGAACATGAAAATGAACCTTACTCCCTGCAGTATGTGAATAATAGAATCAGAGTTGGCAGAGCCCAGAAGGGCCATCCAGTCCAACCCCCTGCCATGCAGGAACACACAATCAAAGCATTCCCATGTTCATCCAGCCTCTCTTTAAAAACCTCCAAAGGAGACTCCACCACTCCGAGGCAGTGAATTCCACTGTGGCACAGCCCTGACAGAAAGTTCTTCCTAATGTTCAGGTGGAATCTCTTTTCCTGCACTTTGAATCCATTACTCCGTGTCCTAGTCTCTGAGGCAGCAGAAAACAAGTTTGCTCCATCTTCAACATGGCATCCCTTCAAATATTTAAACATAGCTGTCATGTCCCCCCCCCCCCTTAACATCCCCAGCTCCCTAAGTATCTCTCTTTGTAGGGCATGGATTCCAGACCTTTTACCAGTTTGGTTGTCCTCCTCTGGACAAGTTCCAGCTTGTCAATATCCTTCTTAAATTGCAGTGCCCAGAACTGAACACAGTACTCTAAGCTAGGTCTGACCAATGCAGAGTAGAGTGGTACAATTATTTCCCACAATACTCTTATTGATGCATCCCAGAATTGCATTGGCTTTCTTAGCTGCCGTATCACACTGCTGACTCATGTTCAGTCTACTAACAGCAGTCTGGCTAGTGTTCATGAGCGGTCAATAGAGTTAAGATGTGTCTCTCTTCCCCGCTTCCACATACAGAGTAAATTGCAAGAACTGTGCTAAAATTAAAAGGAAAGGGAACCCAACTGCATACTAACAGAGGGTTCAAAAGGCATCCATATAATCCCGCTCCTCTAAAAATAAGGACAAAATATGGAGGTTTACTAAGGGGGGGTGTAAAATGGGACAGTGTCTGGTAAATATGGACCACCAGAACACACAGTAACTTTGTCAAAATACAGGGGTGGATGTTGTCATACTCTTCACTGTGCTCAGACATAACATAATGCCAGCCCTTTCCCAGCTTAAGAAGAGACACTTCCCCATCGGTGTTTAACAAACAGCAACACTTTGAATGCTGATTCCTTGCCCTGAGAAAGAGCTGCGCAACTTACCATGTGCTAGAGTTGGAAGAAGTAGAGTGTAGAGATAACTTGGAAAGCTAGGATATAGAACTCACTATAAGACAGAGGGTGTTATGGTTTTCCAGCCTTCAGAATCATAATGCCCATCAGCCTCTGCAGTCCATGGAATTGTAGTTCCTGAACATCTGGAGGGCCATAGTTTGAAGACCCCTGTTTGTCAGTGGCTGCCCTTGGCTGGACACTGCTCTCTTTTTGGACTGGGGCAATTATGGGCCACAAAACAAGCAGCCAGATTGCAGAGTGTCAGGAGATGCTCTTTCCTTCCATCAAAGGAATGTCTTTAAGTGGGGCATTCACACCTACTCCTGAGAAGGGGCATCACTTGCTCCCCTCTCCTTTGCTAATGGACCTTTCCCTTCCATCCATTTTCTTTGATACTTGCATCTAAAGATAGCTAGGAACGACCCTGGCACGGACTCTGAAGGGGGTGGCAGCAGGTGGCTGGTCTATTGCTGCTCTGGCCTTGGGATGGTCACCTCCCCCCAAAAAAGCAAAAGCATTTTATTGTCATTGTGCACGCACAACGAAATTTATAGCAGCATTCCTCGATGCACACAATTTCAGACTCATACCCCATCCCCACTTTCCCCTTCCTCCACCCATCCCTACACAGTCCCAAACACATCAACACGAAGCCTCAGAGTTTAGCATAGCAACGGCACTTGAACACTCTTTCTCACATTCCAGGGGTAAGGGGGGGGATTTATAATTGCTGCATGGGGATAAGGGCAGTTGTCATTGCAACTGTGGTCAGAACTGGCTTTTGCAAAGCCAGGTACAAGCTGTTGTTATCAATAAAGACTTCTGATCAAGAATCCAGAGTCCTGTATTGACACAGGGGAAAGGCTGGGGAGGAATAGATTAAGGGGAAAATAGGCATTTAAAAACCTTCAAGCAACACCTCCCTCCAAATGCCATCTCACCATACACTGCCATTAACTCTCAGACACATGGTTAGAAAACTTGTTTGTCATGGGCACCTGAAAAACTGTGTGTGTCCTTGTGTGCTCTATATAGTTTGCCTCTGATCCAGACAAATGCAGTGCATGTTGTGGTGTTACTAGACGAGGCTGTTACTAGATGATATCTCTGGGGGAAAACATGCCCTGAGGTTGGAGAATGTTTGTATATTTAAGAAAAGAAAACGTCTGCACTTTCTAGTTAAAGCTCACAAGCATTCGAGACTAATTTGGGCAGCATGCTAGCAGCTCCCAGCATGGTAGTATCGTACACATGGTAGTATCGTACACAGAGCCCTTTGGGGATGGGGCAGTATAAAAGTTTTAATAAATAAAGCCTCATTGCACATTTAAAGAAATAAGGATTAACCAGTTCTTCATATGCAGCAACAATTCAGAATATTTATTGCAGAAGTGTTGAGAGTTATGCAGAGACATTTACTTATCATGAAGAGTGTCTAGCACATTAATTTAAATTAACAAGTCAAATGACAGCTTTAAATTGTACATCTTGGCTTTTTTGTTTGTTTTGCTATTGCAGAAACAGTCACATGTTGCAAAAAATAAATACTACATACAAAAATAAATACTATCAAAAGGAAGCCTATAGGGTCGTGATTGCATAATAAGTTGATTCTATCAAACAAACAAATAAAAGTACATCCAGAATCCACTCTGAAGCTGAAAACCTCCCACTCATTAGTTGTTTCTCTCTCAACAAACCCTTTGACAAGCGTGTAAAAATATGTTATTGCTCAAAAGGTACACATTTAGCCTTGGTATATCTCAGGGGTCTGCAATCTGTGGCTCTCCAGATGTTCGTGGACTACAATTCCCATCAGCGGCTGCCAGCATGGCCAATTGGCCATGCTGGCAGGGGCTGATGGGAATTGTAGTCCATGAACATCTGGAGAGCCACAGATTGCAGACCCCTGGTATATCTGGTGCAAGAGACAGATATCACCAATGCATGAGCAAAGTGCTTTGTTAAGAAATGATGAGTTGCTTAAAGTCCTTCATTGTGGAAAGGGGCTGGGTGCGTGCCAATTCTGTTGCACAATTCCCCCCCCCCCCAATCGCTGTTAAATTACCACTATTTCTCAAAGCCTACAATGAGGGAGAATACCATTTTGGACTTTTCTACGTCTCTTTAGAGAAAGGCACTGTCATCCATATTACAGCAACATGAAGTATAGTTAAGGGGGGAGGGGGGAGAGTCCTTAAACCTAGTAAGCAAAGCACTTGCTTCAAAGCAATCTCAGCACAGACCTTTTCCTGGCCTTTCAAAGAAGACTGTACTTTCCCCCTTTGTTACAAATGCTTTTAGCTGCTAGAAGACAGAAAGATAATTAATAAACATTTTTCTTCACTGAGGCAACTTTGATTTTTTTTTCTTGCCTCTGACACTCACACCCAATACATGCAAAAACTCAAAGAACAGTACAGCACATAATGAACAAACAAACTAAGCAAAACTCATATCCCTACAGCCTCTCAGACAGCATATCTAATATTCACCTTGCCGTTAATCCAAATCCTTCACTCAAGAAAGTCAGATCTTCCAAGAGTCCTTCTGCTATCCAATCTAACTGTAAAGTTTTAGGAAATTTCCACATCTAGGGGGAAAAAAGGAACAGACAAGTCAACACTGTTTAGTTTTCATGCCAAAGGCACAGGTAGTGAGGAGAAATTCAAAGATTTTTAACATATCCCAACTTACTTCAATTTGTTCAATATTTATTCCTCCGCCCCGAAGAATCCGGAGAACCATAATTCCACTAAAGGGTCTGACGGCGAGAATCTCTGCCAGAGAGTTCTCAGAATTAGGTGAGAACTACAATTCCCAGGATTCCTTTTGGGTAGTCATTTGAGTAGTCATTCCTTTTGCGTAGATTTTTATCATACCCCAACTTACTTCAATTTGTTCAATATTTATTCCTCTGCCCCAAAGAATCCTGAGAACCATAATTCCACTAAAGGGTCTGACGGCGAGAATCTCTGCCAGAGCGTTCTCAGAATTAGGTGAGAACTACAATTCCCAGGATTCCTTTTGAGTAGTCATGACATTTATACTGGTACATAAGTATTGCCCTGACCAGGATGGCCCAGGCTAGCCTTAACTTGTCAGATCTCAGAAGCTAAGCAGGGTTGGCCCTGATTAGGGCTTGCATGGGAAACCACAAAGGAAATTCAGGGTTGCTGGACAAAGACAGGCAACAGCAAACCACCTCTGCCCGTCTTTTGCCCTGATGTGGATGGTCCAGGCGAACCTGATCTTGAAAGCTAAGCAGGGTCGGTCCTTGTTAGTATTTGCATGGGAGACCACCAAGGAAATCCACCATGGTTACCCAGAAGCAGGCAATGGGAAACCGCTTCCAAACATCTTCAACCTAAAGGGTTACCACTACCCAGCTGCCCCTTCATGGCACTCTCCACTATCCTAAATAAACTCAAAAATACACATGTTGCACTCTGGCTGTGTCTAATCTTATATATTGATCTTACATATAATTAAACAACTTAACACTTCTATTTGTATTTACATTTCCTTATTTCTCTGACAAAGTTCTTAAAGATACAGCATACGTCTTCCAACTCTTACAACTAAACATAAATAATCACTTAGTCCATTCAATTCTCTTGTTCAGAAAAAACAAAGCTTCAGTTCCATATAGTCCATATTCCAATTCTGTAGGTTCTACATAAAAGACAAACGGAAGGCAGAGATGGAGCGTGGGCAACTCTTAACAGAGAGCCAATATACCCATTAGAAGCCTCAATGAATCCGTTGGAAGTTGATTGAACATATTGGCATACTGAGGAAGACGCATCTAAAAAACGTTCTAACCTAATGCCATTAGTGAGACGCTTTTATGGTGAAGACGCCACCTACAAGAATTGGAATAAGTGCATCATGGCGAACTGAAGCTGCATTCACGTTCCAAAACCATGGGGCGTAGAACATCTTCGGGGATTCCATAACTTCGGAACACCCCTGGAAACCCAACTTCACCAAACCCGGGTGCGGCCCATCAGGATATATTGCCGAAAAGCATCCCTGTTCGAAATTTTGGCACAATAAGCAAAACAGCGCCCCCTGCAGGCAAAACACTGAAAAAACACTAAAATTTTCAACAAACACACACAACGAACCTGCAATTTTTACCCCCCACCCCCAATAAGGGGGGGCCTTGTCCCTAGGCAGATACGCCACTGCCAACCCCCCTTCCCCACACTCAGTCCTCGGCCAAACTCCCCCCATTGTGCATCTCCCCGGCACAAAAAAATCAACAAACCTTTCCCTCCTTCCATCCAAAGGAAGTTCGAGCTTCTCTATGAAAAGTCTCAAGCAAGGAAATGACTATACCCTTTTCCACCTAAAGAACAAGTGTGGTTGCCACACTGCAGAGGAAGTTACACTTAAGTACTGCAGATTACCTTTCAGGATTTAAGAATGTTATTTAAGCGCTGCTTTTCCTGCACTATGAAACACAGAACTCTAAAAAAAGAGCATTTATATTGCCTCGGACTCACTCAGTGGCATGAAGAAAAGCCAATCCAGCTAGCATTAGCAATGTCTCGTCAGCATTCACATAACAATAGCCACCCTTTGCTCACATGTGGGCATGTGCTACATAGAGTTTTGCCACCCTCTACAAGCTGGCTGGAGATCTCCTGGGATTACCACTGATCTCCAGGTGACAGAGATCAGCTCACCTGGAGAAATGGCCACTTTGGAAAGCCAACTGTATGGCATATTCTGCCCCACTGAAATTCCTCTTGTCTCCAAACCTCAGCCACTCCCCCAAAACCTCCACATATTTCCCAACCTAGAGCTGACAACCTAAGCAATGTACATCTCCCCCTCCCGGAACAGCAATGTCAGTGAGAACGGCACACTATTATGAATGTAAACAAACAAAACGCAAGGACTTGTAGCTGTACAAAATAGCTCAGATGAAACATCTTCATCTTCACAATCCACTTGGGATTGTACTGTTTTCCAACGCAAGATCAGCTCAAAGTGTTTGGTCGCCCCAAGAAAGATACCATCATCCCCTGGCAGTGGCCTGCTGGGGGAAGGGGGAAGGAAGATCTCTAGAGGGGCAGCGTGAGCACACGAGGGGATGCTCACCAATTCACTTGTGGCTGACGGCAGGAAGCGAACTGAGCAGTGCAGATTTGGGGGGGGGGGGTACGGCTGGAGAATGTTTCTACGGCGTGGCTCATAGAACTTAACCTCATACGACAAGACACATTTCATTCAGCACAAAAATTGTTCTGAGGTTATAATAGGCATCCCCCCTCCCTTCCACCCTCCAACACCTGGTACCTTTTTCAGATCTCTGCTGGGCAGCGACCATGTGGAATTTGTCTCCGCAACTCAAACAATGAGAGCAGGGCTTCCCGCCATGCTTTGGAATATTCCAGCACTGAAAACACCGGATTCTGTATTTTTTATACCTGGAGGTGGGGAAAAACAGGTTGACAGTCATGTGGTAAATTATCACCCATTATTATCCTTGCCGCGTTCCTTCATCTATACCAGGGGTGGCCAACCTATGGCACTCCAGATGTTCATGGACTATAATTCCCATCAGCCCCTGCCAGCATGGCCAGTTGGTCTATACCAGTATGGCTTAAACCTTGCTAATCTGTGATGTTAGCTATGTGGGACTACAATCCCTATCAGCCCCTGCCAGCATGGCCAGTTGGTCTATACCAGTGGTGGCGAACCTTTGGCACTCCAGATGTTATGGACTACAATCCCCATCAGCCCCTGCCAGCATGGCCAGTTGGTCTATACCAGTGGTGGCGAACCTTTGGCACTCCAGATGTTATGGACTACAATCCCCATCAGCCCCTGCCAGCATGGCCAGTTGGTCTATACCAGTGGTGGCAAACCTTTGGCACTCCAGATGTCATGGACTACAATCCCCATCAGCCCCTGCCAGCATGGCCAGTTGGTTATAATAGGAGCGGAGCCTATATCTGTTGCGGACATACTTCAGTTCTCCTGCCAGTACCAACTGGCCATGCTGGCAGGCTGATGCATGACAGTTCATAACATCTGGAGTGCCAAAGGTTCGCCACCACTGGTCTATACTCTAATCACCCATGTCATGTAATTATCCTCCCTTTAGGGGAAAAAATGGCAAGTAGGAAATCTTGGGTGCCAGCAGAGAAAAAAGAAGGAACATCAGAACTTTAAGGGCTCCATTTACACATTCAAAGTGTGAAATTAGTTGTGTCTTTGTTGGGGAACGCAACTTTTGGATAGGAATTTGTCTTCCCAGGCAGACAAAGGCTCTTTCCTGTTTGTGAGATTTAGCTGGCTGCTGTTTTCACTTTCTCCGTTCCCCCAACACACAGTCGCTATAGGGTCTGTTCTGAAAATCACATTACTTATGAGGCTACATGCAAGTATCACAAGAAGAGGAAGAATGTTGACTTTTTACCCCACTTTCCTTTCCTGTAAGGAGTCTCAAAGATTACAAGCTCCTTTTCCCTTCCTCTCCCCACAAAAGACACCTTGTAAGGTAGGTGGGTTCTGAGAGAGTTTGGAGAGAACTGTGACTAGCTCAAGGTCACCCAGCAAACTTCCTGTGCAGGAACAGGGAAACAAATCTGGTTCGCCAGATATGAGTCATGTGGAGGAGAGGAGAATCAAACTTGGTTCTCCAGAGTCCACCACTCAACCATTACGCCATATTGGCTCCAAGAAATCAACAGTGAGTCCATGGGGCAGTGCAAGGACATGAAAACAGTACATGGGGGAAAGACACAGATTAGCAATGGCCACTTCTCTCCACATGCTATGAGTGCGAACAGGAAAGCCCTACCTGGTTTGGGACCCAGGAAACTCTATGTCCCTGCCCAGGAATGAGGATTACAGACAGAGACCCTCCTAACTGCCCCATCAATCAAAGTAGCTCATTTGGTGAGCACTTGAGTTAAGGGCTTTTCAGTGGCAGAATTAGGGAACAACCTCCCCAGGGAGGTATCTGTGTCTTTCTCACCTTTAGGAGGCAGTGGAAGATTATTTTATTTAGGATGGCATTTGAATATGTTATTTAAAGTATTGTGTAGTGGTCAAGCGTGGTGGACACTAGTGTGGAGAACTGGGTGTGACTCCCCACTCCTCCACATGAAGCCTGCTGGGTGACCTTGGGCCAGTCACAGTTCTCTCCGAACTCTCTCAGCCCCACCTGGCTCACCAGGTGTCTGCTGTGGGGAGAGGAAGGGAAGGAGCTGGTAAATCACTTTGAGACTCTTTAAGGTTGAAAAAAAGCAGGGTATAAATCCAAACTCATATTATTGTTTGTTTGTTTTTACATTGTAAGCTGCTGTGAATTCTATATGATATGAAGGCAGTTAATACTTGTTTTAAATAAAAGCGGGTGTGCATTTAGAAGGCACAAAACTCCCATCAAATGTTATGATGTAAAATCCTTGTGTTGTTTCCACAGAAAACAGACATGGTGACAGGGTCAGAGCCTACATAGCACCGTATATTAATTTTTGCTCCCAAAGATGCGCTATGTCTTATTTTCAGGGGATGTCTTATTTTTCTGTGTTCTGCTCGCCAGACATGCTTCCAAACAAAAACTTTGCTATGTCTTACTTTCGGGGGATGCCTTATATTTCACACTTCAGCAAAATCTCTACCATGTCTTATTTTTCGGGGATGTCTTATATTAGGGAAAACAGGGTATCTACATAACTGAGATGCATTCCCAGAACCGTGTAACTGCTGAAAATAATGAACTGCTGCTGCTATTAAGATATATGCAACCAGCCTGGTATAAGTATCCACTGCCATCTGCGCATTCTTTCCTTGATCTTTACTTTATGGCTTCACATGCTTGTAGACAACTAGGCTTCCCCTGGCCCTCCTATCTCATGGGAACAATGTTACGTTTATTGTCTCGAGAGGAAGGAAACCAGGTGGTTTTCTCTTGCTATCTGCTGGCGACCTTGGGGCGCCTTAGCTCCAAAGGCTGTTTTTTCACAAATTCTCGGGAAAATGGGAGGGGGGCTCACTTGGGGGATAAAGGGGACTGGGAATGCCAGCTTCGTCAGAACTGGCTTTAACAGTGTGGTGCTTCAATGCCTGCTCAATAAACACTACTGACCAATACTTCAGAGTCCCGTTGTGGTGGGCTTTCCGGGCTGTGTGGCCGTGGTCTGGCCGATCTTGTTCCTAACGTTTCGCCTGCATCTGTGGCTGGCATCTTCAGAGGTGTATCACAGAGGGAAGTCTGTTTCACACTGTGTCCAGAACAGGATCTAGGAACAAGATCTACCAGACCACGGCCACACAGCCCGGAAAACCCACAACAACTAGGTGAATGCAGCCGTTAAAGCCTTTGACAATACGTCAGATTCCATTTATTGGCTTAAGGGTCCAAGCCCTAACACATGGACTTGGTAAAATGTAAATGTGCCTTTTGGATTGTTTCTGACAATTTAGTAGGTCTACGACAGGCGTCTGCAACCTGCGGCTCTCCAGATGTGCATGGACTACAAATCCCATCAGCCCCTGCCAGCATGGCCAATTGGCCATGCTGGCAGGGGCTGATGGGATTTGTAGTCCATGCACATCTGGAGAGCCGCAGGTTGCAGACCCCTGGTCTACAACATCCCCTGGTTAAACAAGTGGTGATAACTTCAGGATTACCTATGAACAAACCTCTCCCAAATATTGTTTGGTGATAAGAGTAGTACCTGATGCCACAGGCATTGCAGAGTGGAGTCCCATCTTCAGCGTCTCTCCACTGGGGTGTCTTCTTGGTCTTACAAGAAGCACAGCACTTGCTTCCTTAAAGACAAAAAAGGTTGGTGTTTTTAAAATATATATATATATGTCTGAGCCCCTTAGACTCACTGGCTTGGACCCTCAGCAATTCAAGCGAGGCAACTACACTCTGACTCACCAAAAGAAAAAAACAAACTTGTAACTTCATTCGCCACCTGCTGAACCGTCTTCGTTTTAAAACGCTTCGCTTGGGTCTAAATGTCTACCTAACAGAACTAGGTAGGCACTAGGACCCAAGAGGAGTAGGTAGGCATAGGACTCCAGAGGAGACAACCAGCACAAGAACTGAGCTTTGGACCAGGAAGCAGCATATGTCCTCTTAGAGGGCAGAGTCCCTTGAACGTGGAAGTGTTATGTTACGTGGGGGAGTCCAAACTTTTTTTAAAAAAACCCCAAAGAAACAGGAATTTCGAGATGAGCATGAGGTGGATGAAGTTACAGTTCTACTTTGTTCTTTTGGTGGAAAAGGATATAGTGGAAAACAACTCCCTCGTGTCTCTGCAGCCTCCCTCTGGCTCACAACAAGGGGGCAAACTGGGTCTGCGGCAAGAGGGGAGGGGGTTTGCAGAAATCGCTCTCCCCCTTTTCCACAAAAAGAAAAGCCACTCTATCACAGAAGCTGCTATTCCACCAATGGAAAAACATTTTTTTATTTATTTATTTTTTAAACTTTTATACCGCCCCATCCTCTGGGACTCAGACCTTTAGATCTGTCTAAATAGTGAAGACTGCAGCCTTCATGAATCTTCCCTCTTCCCAAGTCATTTTCCTTGCTGGAAAATGCTTGGAAGGATTACCTTTGGTTTTGCAATTTTTTTTTCTTTACGAAAGATTTGGAAGAAGCCTTACCACTGTCAAAGTTTGGAAACCAGGCTCACTGTGGAATAATAATAATAATAAGCCTTTATGGGCATAAATTTTAACAATATTACAGTACAATGACAGTATAAACAATATATGAACTGAGGAATAAAGTAAAATTAAACTTTTGTAATTTCAAGCAGGAAATGTGCAAATGTCTCACGAAATGTCAAATCGGTACTATTTAACAAGTAAGGTATCCTGTAATAGTCTGGCAACTGAAAGCGATTTGCCAAAATTGAGTCCTTATATTTGGACCTGATCTTTTCATGCCTCGGGCATTCAAAAAGAGTGCATAATAAAGCGTTCCCACACTACCATTGTTACAAGGGCAAAATCTTTGGCTCATTCCGCACAAGCAAAATAATGCACTTTCAAGCTGCTTTCACAACTGTTTTTGCCATTCCGCACAGCTTCAAAGAGCCCTGAAAGCAGCTTGAAAGTGCATTATTCTGCGTGTGCGGAATGAGCCTATGGTTTGATCAACATTCCTGTATCTTCCAGTCAGAAGAGCTGAAGGTAATACATTAAACCTTGCAATTGCCAGAACTCTTCTTTGTTTAAGATATGACAAGAGATACATTGCCATACTTCCTTGCTGAACTGGGATCAACATGCTAGTCGCAGAACATGTCCTTTTAGCCGTTAGCATTAAATTTTGAAACTCTTAAGTCCAACAATTTTTGTTTAACCATTTTAAACGTTTCATAGGAGGTCACTGTTGAATAACAGTCATAGACCATAATAACATAGTTTTTCTTCTCTCAAAACTGCTGCTTCTCGGGAAGTGCTGCAAATGTTTTTTCTTCCCTCTAGTGGTCGATCTAGCAGAAGATCCCATTTAATTTATTTCCTTGCTGGTTTATGCAGCAGTCTTTCACTCTTCTTAAAAAAACAGGTGTTTTATTTTATTTATTTTTTATTTATTTAATTAGGCTTTTATACCGCCCCATCCCCGAAGGGCTCTGGGCGGTGTACAGCATATAAAATGACAATATGAAACAGTTAAACATTTAAAAGCACCGATAAAATTAAAAATTTAGTTTACACAATCTCAATGGATAGAGATATAATTAATATGTGATTGGCGCCCAGTATTCCAGATTTAAAATTCCCTCTCCCCTGGAAAGGGAGGCATGGCGAGTCTCGTTAGGTGGTATGTGGCCTAGATGTCAGGGCCACAGGAAGGAGGAGGGGGCACCATTAGCGGCCGGTTTCTCCAAAGGCCCGGCGGAACAGCTCCGTCTTACAGGCCCTGCGGAACTCCCCAAGGTCCCGCAGGGCCCAGACAGCTGGCGGTAGAGAGTTCCACCAGGCCGGGGCCAGGGCTGTAAAGGCCCTGGTCCGTGTGGAGGCCAGCCGCATCGCTGAAGGGCCAGGGACCACTAGTAAATTGGCCTTCCCCAACCGGAGAGGCCATGCAGGGACATATGGGGTGATGCGGTCTCGAAGATACGATGTTCTGCAGAATCAGCCGCTACAGGGAGCAAAACATGTGCAGAACTTTTTAAAATTAAAACCCCCAAAGCAACAGGAATTTTGAGATGAGTAAAAAGAGAAAGCGGAAAAGCCCATTCAGGGGATAGCCATGTTGGTCTACTATAGAACAGCTAAGTTTGAGTCTAGGAGCATCTTTAAGACTAACAAGGTTTTCAGGACATGAGCATTCAAGAGTCCAAGCTCCCTTCACTAAGAAGAAGAATTTGGATTTATACCCCCCCTTTCTTTCCCATAAGGAGTGTCAAAAGGGCTTACAAACTCCTTCCCCTCTCTACAACAGGCACTTTGTGAGGCGGGGGGGCTGAGAGAGTTCTGAGAGAACTGTGACTGGCCCAAGGTCACCCAGCAGGCTTCATGTGGAGGTGCGGGGAAACAAATCCAGTTCACTAGATAAGGCTCCACTGCTCATGTGGAGGAGTGGAAAAACAAACCAGGTTCTCTAGATTAGAGTCCACCTTTCTTAACCACCATACCACGCTGGATCTCTAGAGATCAGTCACTTGGGATCTTTATTCTGACTTGTACAAAGGGAACTTTGACTCTCAAACGTTCGTACCTAGAAATCCAATTGGTTTTTAATATGCTCCCAAAGTTTAATCTAGCCGTGGAACAACATGTTCAGCATTGCTGCCTTTGACTATAAAGCTCAAAACAGTTGACATTTCAGAGATCAGTGTTCATATAAAGAATACTAAACATGTATATTGTTCTATCGTGTTTCATCACTCCTGTGAGAGGTAAGAATTTCCAAGAGAGGCACCTGCCTGAAGCTGGTTTCCTTTAAAGGACAGAACACTGAAATTGTATGATATTTCTGTTACCGAATGAGATCAGAGCCCTGCGGGACTTGAGTGGTTTCCACAGGGCCTGTAAGACAGAGCTATTCCGCCGGGCTTTTCTTGGAGGCCAGTCAGGCTGATATCTATGGCCCTTTCCCCACTTACCTTAAGCCCCGCGCTACTTTCCGCAAGTAGCGCGGGGTCCCACTGCACTCCCCACGTCAAGGGCGGCAACAGTGCAGCCACCCCGACGCTGCCACTCTTGCGCCCACTCAGCACGTGGCATCCCTGGCGCTGGCGAAAACGGCGCCTTTGGATGACCCCGCGCAGAGGTTTTCAGAGGTGCGATGAGGGACGCCCCAGACGCAGCACATTCAGGGATGCTGCCAGCGCTCAGAGCATGTGCTGGCAACGGCGGCAGCAGGAGAAGTGGGGAAAGGCCCTATTTTCCCTGGCCTCCCGAGGGTTATTTGGGGTTTAAGTTGCCATCTTGTCTGTTTTAAGCTATTATTATATTGAATTAGTGTTTTTATAGCATTTTAGGATTTTATTGTTTTAATTGAGGTTGTTTTATTGTTGTATTGACGCCCTGAGCCCTTTGGGGATGGACGGGGTAAAAATTAAACAAATAAATATTTGCTATATTTACATGTGTAACAATAAAGAGACAATTTGTGTCAGGGCAGAGCAAAAGAATCCTGTACCACCAAGGCACTTTAACCAACTTCCCTCTTTCTCTGCCCAAACCAAGCTTTTCTTCAACAAATTCACCTGCACCTAAGCCTCTCTTTTCAGCTGGGAAGCATCACCTCCCAGGTTGCTTCAACAAAACCAACAGAAAAGCAGCCAGTCGTTTTAACAACTATTCCAACAACTCAGGAAGAAAAACCCAGATGACTATTAGGGCAGCAGCCAGAATTAGGACATTTCTTATTATGGGGCAAGTACTTTGGAATGGAACAGTGTGCTGGAATGGATGAGGATCGCACCATCTCTCCTTGCTTTCCAGCAAGCATGCCAGAATAATTTACGTCAGAAAGCTCTCATCTGACAAAATTTTGCACACATATGTACAAAGTTCGTCACCAAGTACCCAAACAGAAATGTCAAATGGACACATGATATTTTATAAACTTAAATACCTTCCTTTTCATTTTTTTCCTTATGCTCAGCTTGTATTGTGCACAACCTACATTTAGAATAGAGTTTTTTTAATGGTTTTTCAATGGTTTTTATGGTTTTGTGTTTTTAATTGTAAATATTTTATCTGTATGTCTGGTCAAAGACTGCATTAATAAATTAAAATAAGACTGTTAGCAAAGAATTGTTGGAAGGTCTGGAAACAATTATATATATATATAATTATATATAATTATGTATATATAATATATGTATATTTATGTATATATGTATAATTATGTATATATATATAATTATATATAATTATGTGTGTGTATATATACACACACACACACACACACACACACACACACACACTCTACTGAGTTGTTTAAAACTGTTATTTCAACTTCCTGTTGCAACAGCCTGGCATTGCAACAGGACAAATGGCAGGATATAAATGTTGAACTAAATAAGATCCGTCCACATTGCAGATGACGGATTGAAATGGAAGAGCAATAGATGACTTCAAGGCACTTGCCTCCTTCCCACAGACATGATTCTCCATGGAGTTCTCGTTGCTGCAGAGACAATGAAGATGTTTGCAGAGAGTCCACAGGAAAGTTGTTCCTGCAATTTGCTGCAGTTTAAGCTAGAGCAGGGGTCGGGAACCTTTCCCCCTCAAAGAGCCATTTGGCTCACCCCCTCCGCTCCCCCGCCCACTTGCTCGCTCGCGCCCCCCTCCGCCCGCTCACACACACACACCCGCCTGCAGGGTGGCACGGCCCCGCTTCCAAACTGCAACCGAAGGCCTTAGATCACTCAACACAGTAAGAACAACTCAATTAAGACGGGGAGAAGCCTTCCCAGGTGACCCGCTGACTGTCCCTTGCTCTGGAAACGTTGCTGATCGAGGCCAAAACTCTCTGCCAGCCAAGCCGGTGTATGTCTTCCGCCCCCCGCCCCGGCTGGTTGGGTTGAGTTTAAACTGCGAGCGGCAAGCTGCTGGCGCCATCGCCAGGCGGGGAGGGGCGATCCGCACTTTCGAGAGAACCGCCTTCAAATCCACCATCGAGAGGCCGCGAGTGACCGGAAGGGAGCCCCCCAGCGTGACAAAGAGCACCAGCTCTCCAAGCCCTCCGCGGCAGAGCCCGGTCTGCGTGGGGGGGGAGCTGCAAGGGACGGAGCTCTCCGGCCTTTTTCTCCAGTCCTGCAGCGGCCTGCAAGGGGGCAGCCTCAAGCGAAGTAGCGCTGCGGCCGGAAAAAACCGCCCGAGCCCGCCTGCGTCAGCTGGCGGCAAAGCGGCCGCTCCCCCAGTGCGCGGCGATGGCGGCGGACCGCGCCGACATTGGTGCAGGCGAAATAAGCGGCGCTGCTTTCGGTGAGAGCACGGTCAGAGGTAGGGAAATGGCGGGTGGCGCTGGCGAAGGGCCCTCGCAGCCTCGCACCACAACTGAAAAAAAAGACAGCCCGCGCATTCCCCCTCCGCCTCCAGCTGCCGCGACTCTCCTCCTTTATACACCCGGTAGAAAGGCCCGGACCCTGCAGCGGGCGTGCCCGCGCCGAAGAAGACCCTGGCGGGCCCTGCCGAGGGAAGGATGCCCCTCGCCCTGCTCCTCGCCAGAGGCCGGGTGAAGAAAGGCCCCACGGCTTGGCTGGATCGGAGCCGCCAGAACAAGGCCGGCGGAAGAGCCGCGATCGCGGCTTCAGCGAGCCGGCTGGGTTCCCGACCCCTGAGCTAGAGCAACATGTCAATTACTGATTTTTCAACTCTAGCAAGGTCAATTACATTTGATACATTTACATGTCTGGTATCATGGACCCCCAAAAACGTAAATCAGTGGGTTCCAGATCAAATCAAGCCTGAATTCTCCCTAGAAGCTGAAATGACCAAACTGAGGCTATTGTACTTTGGTCACAGTAGAAGACAACAAGAGTCACCAAAAAGGCAAATCATTCTAAGAGTTGAACAGAAGAGAACAACCCAAGATAAGATGGATTGATTCAACAGTGGAAGCCTCAGTTTGTAAGGCTGTTAATGATAGGATGTTTTGGAGGACACTGATATATAGGGCCACCATAAATCAGAAACAACTTGATGGAACTAAACACACACAAAAATTATATATAACAATAAACATATTAATGTGACTTAAGACTATAGTGACATGTCACTGCTTGTTTTTTTAATCTGTTTTGAAGTCTGAAAAAATGACCAGGTGGTGAAGAGGAAATGGAAACAGCCACAGAGGATGAGGGGTTGAAAAGGGAAACGCAAGGAAAGGCCCGCATAGAGCGAGTTACAATAGTCTAATCTGGAGGTGACCGTTGCATGGATCACAGTGGGTAGGTCCGCGTGGGAGAGGAAAGGAGCCAACCGTGGGCCTGACGGAGATGGAAAAAAGCAACCCGGGTTACATGGGCCACCTGGGTCTCCATTGAAAGAGACAAATCCAGGTGGACCCCCAGGCTGCGCACAGAGGGGCTCGGCGCCAATGTGACCCCCTCCCACACTGGTGGCTGGAATATCCTGCCCCCTCCCTCGCAGCCAAGCCAGAGGATCTCCGTCTTCGATGGATTCAGTTTTAACCTGCTCTGCCACAACCAACCAGCAACCGCCTCCAAACAATGCTGGAGAGCCGCAGGGGCGGTGACCGCTTCCCCCTCCATCAACAGAATGAGCTGAGTGTCATCAGCGTACTGGTGACAAGTCAGCCCAAAACTCCATACCAGTTGAGCAAGGGGTCGCATGTAGATATTAAATAACAGCATACAGATATTAAATAGCAGTGAACTGAAGGATCAGGCAATTACACCATTGCTGTGCCTTTTCACCTTGTATTGGCCAACTCAGGGGTCCCCAGCATTTCTAAGCTTGGGGGAACCTCTGGAATTCTGACACAGGGGGGTGGGCTCAGTCACAAAATGGCTGCCACAAGAGTCAGAGCCAGTTGCAAAATGCCAGGTTATGCATAATGCTAACAGGAACCGTTCAACATTTCAGGCAAAAGATCTGCTTAACAGGTTGCCTTTTGAAATGACTATACAACCTTTTCTTCAATACACACAGCCTAGCTTCAGTCACACACACTGCAGATCCTTGCGCTATGGGGGCAGCTGCTGAGAAAGCAACATTTTTCAAGATCTGCATAGTCAATCGGATCTCCAATGGCCAATGAGAAACCACACTGAGCAAAACTCCCACCTGGCCCCAGTAAATTTCTGAAACACTTGGTAAGTGCCTGGAAAAGTACCATTAGGCACCATGATGCCCATGGACACCATGTTGGGGACCCCTGGTGTGATGCTTGACATGTACTTCTGAAAAACCAAGAACCCCAAGAGCAGCAGTGGCGTAGTGGCTAAGAGCAGTGGCTAAGAGCAGGTGCACTCTGATCTGGAGAAACCGGGTTTGATTCCCAGCTCTGCCACTTGAGTTGTGGAGGCTTATCTGGGGAATTCAGATTAGCCTGTGCATTCCCACACACGCCAGCTGGGTGACCTTGGGCTAGTCACAGCTTTTCGGAGCTCTCTCAGACCCACCCACCTCACAGGGTGTTTGTTGTGAGGGGGGAAGGGCAAGGAGATTGTAAGCCCCTTTGAGTCTCCTGCAGGAGAGAAAGGGGGGATATAAATCCAAACTCTCTCTCTCTTAAAATATCATTACTTATAATACTTACTGCTTGAAAAAATATTACATATATTGACAGCCCAAAGATTTAACGTACGGTGGGTGGAGAGAGACATTTCCTTCTCCTTTGAACAGGCAGCGCTGCACTCCTCCCTGGTTAAAGAGACTGGGATCCTTTTCTTCAGTTTCTCACTGAACACAGATTAAAAGGACAATATTTCAGAGAGGCTTTAAAAATCTGATTTCTAAACTTTTTTCCTTAGCTTTACACCCTGCCCTGTTCCTAAGACACACACACGACCTTTGCTTACCTGAACCACATTTATTGATCACCATTATTCCTATCTTACAGGGGCAGAACAGGGCTTTGAGAAACATCACATACTGACAAAGGAATACGAGATATATGACATCTTGCAGATCTAAAACTACCGCGGCTGTCACTTGCAGGGAGCAACCAAAATAAGCCAGAGTCCATTTGGAACAGCAAATCACTGTTTTTAAAAATGCAAATGTTAATGAGATCCTATATCCGTGATAGCGAACCTATGGGACTCCAGATGTTCATGGACTACAATTCCCATCAGGGAATGGAAGTTCATGAAGATGGGAATTGAAGTTCATGAACATCTGGCGTGCCATAGGTTCGCCACCACTGAAGGGGAAAAACAATACAGCTATTTAAAACCCTGGTCCAGGCTAGCCTGATCTAGTCAGCCCTTAGAAGCTAAGCAGGGTCAGCCTGGGGAGACCTAGATAATCCAGGCTAGCTATGTGGTAGCAATCAACAATAAACCATCTCAGAACATCCCTTGCCTTGACATGGATGGTCCAGGCTAGCTTGATCTCATCAGAGCTTGGGAGTTAAGCAGAGGGTCCCTATTTAGTCCTTGGATGGGAGGCCACCAACAGAAGTCCAGGGTCACTAATCAGAGGCAGGCGATGCCAAGCTACCCGTGTCCTCACCGAGATGCCCAACCTGGTCTGATCTCATGAGATCTTGAAAGCTAAGTAGGATTGGCCCTGGTTAGTACATAGAGCCCCTCAAGGAAATCCAAGGTGGCTACGCAGAGACAGGCAATGGCAAACCAACTCTGAACATCTCTTGCCTTGGAAACAGACTGGGGTTCCCAAAAGTTGTCTGTAAATAGAAAGCATTTTCCACTGCCATTTAAAGTCCAGAGTACACAAAGCCAGCTTAATCTTTGCTTGTGACTATCCTCTCCCAAGACCATCCTCTCCCAAACAGTAGAACGGTTGGGATTTGGCAAGTGGCAGTCACACAATCCAGTAATGAAGGAGTTAATGTTTGTTAATTAGTTAGTGAAGTCACAGACCAGGTGATTGATCCCTGTTGGTCAAGCAGACCCAGCATGAGATACGTGCCAGGTCTGCATGTAGACAATGGGTATATATTCTTTGTTGCTCTCTGCACATGTTCAGTGTATGTAGTAGTAGCTTATTAGCCATGTGATAGTCAAGCTGAGGGCTAGCTAATGAAGCTAGCCAGTTAGAAAGCTATTTTCTTGTTTTTACATCCAAGTTCCCCTACTCTATCTTGTCGTTAGTAAACTTCACGTACAGTAAGCAACTGGCTCTGTCTCGTGATTGCAAACTCCACACAAGTAAGGAGTGTGATAGCCATATCACAATAAAAACTACTTCAATAACACTACCCCACCCTGAAATTAATCATTCCAGGCTAAATGGTTAAATTCTAGCTCTCCCACGTTACGTAAATATAAAACTACTCTTCACTGATGTTAATTTTGCTCATCTTTGTTTGGAATGCCATGTCAAAGACATCTAATATTCTGTTATTGGGAATAACCAAAAGGGGTAGAAACTGATGAAAATCCCCAGTCCCTAAACCAGGGGTCTGCAACCTGCGGCTCTGGAGCCGCATGCGGCTCTTTCAGCCTTATACTGCGGCTCTGGTGTGGCCTGGAGGTCAGAGGCGTGGGCGTGTCCCTCCAGCCCTCCAGAGCAGTGCTGGAAGGAAAGGTGAGTGGAGGGGCCGAACCCCTCTGGCTCGGTAGATCTTCGGGGCCATGGAAAACGGGTCCAAATGGCTCTTCGGGTGGTAAAGGTTGCCGACCCCTGCCCTAAACTATTTCTGGCCTGGAAGACAGGAGAAGTTACACTGGGGTGATCATGAGATTATGTGCAAACAACATAACCGGTCATTACTCAAAGCAGAGAAAAACGCTATTTTGGGAGGCACGCACAAATCCGTTGTTATGGTAATGTTGTTCATCACCCGGGCTGTCCTCAAGGGAAAATCCAGTTGTAAATGATCACTTGGCAATAACAACAGAGCAATATCTAACAATGTGTAGAGTAGGGGTCCCTCACAGGAATCTCTGGAATTCTGACACACAGCGGTGGGCACAACCGCAAAATGTTAGGGAGCAAGTTTATGCATAACTCTAATAGTAACTCTGACAGACATGTTGCTAAAATAAAAACAATGTTTAGAAATATTTTCTCGCTTGTAACCCAACTTATGTTCTGCCAAGCGGTGGTGTGTGGGCAGCTGCTGTAAAAGCAACGTTCTTAAAAATCTGCAAAGTCAATCAAATGGCCCATCAGAAGCTGAGCTGGGGGGAAAAACCTACCTGGCCCCACTTGTTTCTCTGTCAATACTTGGCAGGTGCCAGTAAAGGTGTTAGCAGGTATCATGTACACCATGGGCAGCTCGTTGGTGCAGAAACCCAGTGAATAGGTTTTGCTAAAATGGGACCCACCTCAAACATCTAATACAGTTCTGCCTTTGAGACCAGGAAGAGATCCTCGGGCTGGGTACCTGCTGTACTGGTGGCTTGTGAGGAGCCGACAGCCCTCGGAACTGCTGTGGTGGAGGCACAGCTGCATCTGGAAGGTCACTCCTTGGAAGTCTGGCTCCAGATGTTCGCAGCTCCGCGTGGGTCTGGCCTGCTTGCGGGACACCCTTCGCGCACCCTCCTGGGATTCAGGTCTACGTGGAACGCCAGTCCCCTGCAGATGTACCGCACCAGGCCCTTCCACAGAGGTAGTTGCCAGAGGGCGATTGTGCGGGTCTGGGAAGAGGGTACTGGGGGCCCACTCTTGAGCAGCCCTTTTGCCTTCTGGAGGTTTAGCCCAATCAACAGGCTTTGAGACAAGGTTTGAGCAGTGCAAGCTGATGAGGCTCAGAGCATCGAGGGAACCAGAGGAAGTGAAGGATGGAAAGAAGCACTCATTCTGGAGCATCGTGACATCACCGCACGCAGGGGGCACCGCCAGGCCTGCCTGCCGCTGGAGATCCTCTGGGCTGCTGGTGATCGGGTCCCAGTGGGAGAAGAATGGATTGGTTTCCTGCACTAAACCGAGGGCTCTGCTGTTTGGGATCTGGAGACAGCAGGCCATGCTGCTAAATGGCTCACACCTGCAGGAAAGGAAGAGGATTGGCAGAGAGGGGGAAAAAACCCACCAGTTGGGTACCTTTAATATGCTGCCCTGCTCTCTCCCCTCTTCAGTTTCTCAAGAGAGAAGAGTCAAGAGAAACCCCTTTGAAATTCTGACACAACATGGTGGGCCCAGCTACAAAATGGCTGCCACAAGAGACAGAGCCAACCACCAAATCTCAGGGACTGTCAGCTCACACATAACTAACATATAACACATAAGCTCACACGTTACTCTTCAACAGTTCAAGTAAAAGCTCTGTTTAACAAGCTCTGTTGCAAACATTTTCTTGCAAAAACACTCAGAGGCGTTCCTCCCATTCGGCAAAGTGGGCAGTTGCCCAGGTTTGTTTGTGGAATTTTTTGTATTTTCGGTGTTTTACCGTTTTTGGCCTGCAGGGGGCGCAGGCTAGCAGCACCAAAATTTCAGGGATTTTTCAGGAGACTCTCCTGATGATATCACCCAGGTTTGGTGAGGTTTGGTTTAGGCCGCCATGGTGGCGAACCTTTGGCACTCCAGATGTTATGGACTACAATTCCCATCAGCCCCTTCCAGCATGGCCAATTGGCCATGCTGGAAGGGGCTGATGGGAATTGTAGTCCATAACATCTGGAGTGCCAAAGGTTCGCCACCACTGGTTTAGGGAGTCCAAAGTTATGGACTCCCAAAGGAAGTGCCGCCATCCCCCATTGTTTCCAATGGGAGCTAATAGGAGATAGGGGCTACACCTTTGAGGGTCCATAACTTTGGACCCCCTGAACCAAACTTCACCAAACCTGGGTGGTATCATCAGTAGGGGCTCATGAAGATACTCTGAAATTTTGGTGCTGCTATCTTAATAATTGCACCCCTGACAGCAGGCACCCACCAAATTTCCCCAGATTCTCCTTTTAAATCCACCCCCTTCCTGTCAATGCTTGTTTTCTTTCTTTCTTTTGTTCTCTCAATGCCTAATAAAGGTTGTTGTTGTTGTTAAATCCACCCCCTTCGACATGGATTTAAAGGGAGAATCTGAGGTCCCCCGTTTAAACATTGAAAGTGATGCTGTTGAGAATCCACCCCAAAATAGCACCACTTTCTATGTTCTTTAAACTGGGGACCCCAGATTCTCCCTTTAAGGTAAATTTAAAAGGAGATTCTGGGCTCCTTAGTTTAAACATAATTGAAAATGATGCTGTTTGGGGGTGGATTCCAGCATCACTTGTTTAAACTAGGGAGCCCAGATTCTCATTTTAAATCCACCTTAAAGGGAAAATCTGCGGTCCCATAACATTGAAAGTGGTGCTGTTTCCCCCAATTGGGAGGACTGGATACAACACCATAAAATATTTTCATAGCAGTAATAAAACATTTTGAAAGCATTTTGAAAATGTTTTCAAAAATATTTCTGCTGTGTGGCATGGCCCATTGCTATGTTCAGATTTGTGAGTTGGGGCATGTTCTATAACTCCAACATGTTCTATAATGCCGTGACCCTTTAATACAGTTCCTTATGTTGTGGTGCCCCCCCAACCCTAACATTTATCTATTTTATAGATGGAGAACACTGATGCAGAGTCTTAGGCGACCCCTGTGAAAGGGTCGTTCGACCCCCAAAGGGGTCGCGACCCACAGGTTGAAAACCGCTGCCCTAGGATGTCCTTCCTGAAGAGACACTTGCCAAAAGATGTAATATTTCCAGGAATTTTGAAGCCACAGAAAAACATTTTTCAGGGTTGGGGAGGGTTAATGAAAATTTGGGGAGAAACTTGAAATAAGGGCAATGCCACTTTTCCTATCAAACCTAATCTTCTTTCAATAATTTAACCACATTAAATGCATTGTCGCATTCAGCATTTTTTAATTAAATGTCTTCATCTACTATAAAGAAAACAGCAAGATTACGATGCTTGAGAAAGAGTCACCAGTTGCTGTACCCTATGTTACCAAAACAAATGTATCTTGATTTTAGTCAGCTGGAAGGGAGGGGTAAAAAACTGAAAGTAGAAAACCAATTATCCAACAAACAAAAGGTAGTACATTATTTGGACATAACCTTTGTCATCCATAAGGTATGACTGCCAGCATAACTGGATATTATGTTAAACAGATTAGGGAACATTGTTTCAAAAACTATTCACATTTAAACAAAAAAATTGTTCTTGAACATGTTGTATATGTCTACAGTATACAAGGAATTATCACTGATTTCTGAACGCTGGATTTTTAATTAATGTCTTTCAATGTTTTGTTTTTATTATTTAGATTTTGCAAATCGGGCCAGTTCCTGGAGAGGAAGTATAAAACTTTTCTAAATAAAATACAAACATTCCAGAGTCTTCCACAATCATGTTCAAACTACACATTACACAAGGCGTTCCTCCAACCAGCATTCTTCCAGATCGGGGGTACCCAACCTTTTCGGAGCCTGTGGTGGCCTTTGCAATTCTCATAAGGAGTGACTGGCACAACCACAAAATGGCTGCCACACAAGGTGGAGCCAAGCACAAAATGACTGCTGGATGAGGTGGGGCCACACACATGCAGAAGAGGCCCAAATAGAGGGGAGAAGACAAGAGATGGTTTAAAAATACGCTATGAAAGAAGGGCGAGAGAAAATAAAACCAATGTTGCGCAGGAAACTTCCAATGAAATAATATTTTAAGCTGTACAATCAGATCCACAATGGTCCATTAGAAACCCTGCTGGGCACGAAGAAGAAGAAGAAGAAGAAGAAGAAGAAGAAGAAGAAGAAGAAGAAGAAGAAGAAGAAGAAGAAGAAGAAGAAGAAGAAGAAGAAGAAGAAGAAGAAGAAGAAGAAGAAGAAGAAGAAGAAGAAGAAGAAGAAGAGGAAGAAGAGGAGTTTGGATTTATATACCCCCTTTCTCTCCTACAGGAGACTCAAAGGGGCTGACAATCTCCTTGCCCTTCCCCCCTCACAACAAACACCCTGTGAGGTAGGTGGGGCTGAGAGAGCTTCGAGAAGCTGTGACTAGCCCAAGGTCACCCAGCTGGCAGTATACAGGCTAATCTGAATTCCCCAGATAAGCCTCCACAGCTCAGGCGGCAGAGCTGGGAATCAAACCCGGTTCCTCTAGATTAGATACATGAGCTCTTAACCTCCTACGCCACTGCTGCTCCATAGAGCAGTGATTCTCCATAGAGCAGTGGTTCTCAACCTTCCTAATGCCACAACCCTTTAATACAGTCCCCCATGTTGTGGTGACCCCCGACCCTAACATTTCTCCATTTTACAGATGGAGGACACTGATGCAGGGAGTCTTAGGCGACCCCTGTGAAAGGGTCGTTCAACCCCCAAAGGGGTCCCGAACCCCAGGTTGAGAACTGCTGCCATAGAGCCACATCCACTTTCCAAATCACTTTGTAGGCACCAGGGAAGGTGTCAGTGGGTGACATGCCACCCTTGGGCACCACGGTGACAACCCCTGCACCAGATGTTAGGACTGCCAGTTCCAGGTTAGGAAATTCTTGGGAGATTTGGAGCCTGTGTGGGGAGGGACGTCAGGGGTCTATAATTATTATTATGGTTGGTATCACAGCTGCCAGTTCTTTAGCTACTTGTTGGCCTTTCATTACAATTCGAGCCTCGCCCAGAGGCCTAGGAAGTTGTAATGTATTGGCATATTATTATTATGGGTTGATTTCACGGGCTGTCCTTGGAATCCTAGAGTTGGAAGAGACCCCACGGGCCATCAAGTCCAACCCCCTGCCATGCAGGAACACACAATCAAAGCACTCCTGACAGATGGCCCATCCAGCCTCTCTTTAAAAACCTCCAAAGAAGGAGACTCCACCACACTCCGAGGTAGTGTATTCCACTGTCGAACAGCCCTGACTGTCAGGAAGTTTTTCCTGATGTTTAGGTGGAATCTCTTTTCCTTCCCCTTGAACCCATGACTCCTGGCCATAGTCTCTGGAGCAGCAGAAAACAAGCTTGCTCTCTCACCAACATTCACCCCCTTTGAATATCGAAACGTGGTTTGCAGGTAGAATTTCCAGTTCCAGGTTGGGAAAAACCTGGGGATTTTGAGTGCAGAGGATGGAGTTTGGGGAGGGTCTTCGGTGGTGTATAATACCATAGAGATCCCTTTCCCAGAGCAGCCGTTGTCTTCAGATGAACTGATTTCCGTTGCCTGGAGATCTCCAACCACCAACTGGAGTTTAGCAACTCTACTTGAAGGGAAAGTGATCCACGCCGTCTGGAAAGTAGTTATAATTCCAGATCTCCTGGTTCTACCTGGAGCTTAGCAACCCTACCAAATATTTCAGGTTCTCAACCTCGCTGGGGAGGGGGGGGCACCTGGGGATCTCCCACCATTCCCCGATGACCTCCAGACCACAGATATCAGCTCCCCTGGAGAAAATGGCAGCTTTGGAGGGCGGACACCATACTGGACGGCAGCGGTTCTCAACCCGGGGTCCCCCTATGCCAGTGGTGGCGAACCTTTGGCACTCCAGATGTTATGGACTACCATCCCCATCAGCCCCTGCTAGCATGGCCAATTGGCTATGCTGGAAGGGGCTGATGGGAATGGTAGTCCATAACATCTGGAGTGCCAAAGGCTCGCCCCCACGGCCCTATGCGCATTTGTGGGTGGGCAACTCAGTTATGTTTAAAAACAAAAATTAAATAAAGGGTTTGCTAATACGGGGGTGCAATTTAAGGGAAACGGGTTGCCTGGGGGGGGGGGCACGAGTGAAAAAAGGGTTGAGAACCACTGGTGGGGCAGATGTTTCCTAAACCAGAGCTTGCAACCTTGCAAAGACCCCCTGTTTCCCCCCCCCCCCCCCATTGGAGACCCAGGAAAGGGCCTCTCCTCAACTTTGGCGACCTACATGTTGGGAAGCGGCCCTTCCAAAAGCAACTCTCTCCGTTCTAAGGGGCGGGGGCGGGGGGGGGGGCCCGGAGAAATAGTTCTTAGAGACTTCCCTCCCCCAATTTCCCAACCGTCAGTGGGAAAAGACCAAAGGCTGTTTAGGGGCTTTTTGGCGCCTCGAATTCAAGCGCGCGCTCACCCTTCCTCAGGCACGAGGCCCCAAAGCGCGCGCAGCCACAGGTGCACGAGGCACCCCCCCCCAACCCGGCCGCGCCCCCCTACGCTCAGCCAATGAGAAACGCCCCCCACCCCCACCCCCGTATTTGGATTTGGGCGGCGCGCAGGTGCGCGCGAGGGATCCAAAGGGGAAGTTCGCTTTCCGGGTGGGCAGCGAGGCCGCCGGAGCCTGGGCTCTTGCAAGGGATCCTTGGCTCGGCCCCGCCGCCCACCCCTGGTCCAGTGATAGGAGATCCCTGCACGGTGGGGCCTGGGGAGGGTCCGCCCCCTCTAAAGCTCCAGGCAGAGCTCCCGGGAAACCTCCAGCCCCCACCGGGAAAATGGCAACCCTGAACCCCGCAGGCGGCCTGCTCCGGTGGAGACGGAGCGAGCCAAAAACTCGCCTTTCCCCGCCGCCGCGCAACCCTCTCCAACCCGAGCCTGCGCCGTGGTAGCCTCGCCCCGCCGTCGCCTGCGTTCCCCTTTGCACGCGCAGCCCGATCCTAACCCGCTTCGCGCAGGGGAGGAAAAAAAGCATCGCGGCGCGCGCGTCGTTTCCCACGTGCAGGGGGCCGGGGGTCCGGCTTCCTCCGCCAGGGCCGCTCACCTGGAGCCTTGCGGGGCGGCTGTGTCTCTCTTGCCCAGCCCGGGGACCGAACCGCCGCCGGGCTCGGTTTCCAGGCAGGGCGGGCACAGCAGCTCCTGCAGGACCGAGAAGTCCGGCGGCTGCCCGTCGACGAAGAGCTCCCCCGCCATGATTCGCACGCAGGGCCCGGCCGGCTGCTCCGCTCCCCTAAATATCCCTGGCCGGGGAGCTTGATGGGACTCACCTGCAGGCGGGGGGAGCACACCTGTGAGGCAGGTAAGGGAAGGAGGGAGAAGGCAAGCTGCCCCCACGAGGAATCTGCTGTGGTTCCTTGATTTAATTCCATTAGCGTATACCCCTCCACCTTTTCCCCCAGGGCGGTCCCCAAGCTGCTGTCATAATTCTATGCCATTAGCCTCACAACAACCCTGTGAGATAGGCCGTGCACATCAGCCCAGCGAGCTTCCATGTGGAGGTTGAAACCCGGCTGGCTGTCCGAGGCTCTTAACCACTATGCCACGCTGTCTGTCTCACCCTCCTTTTTCAAAAGCCAGTGTGTTGCAGTGGTGACAGGGTGGGGCACAGGCAGTGGCGTAACTAGGCAAACTGGAGCCCTGGGCAAAACCTGAGTTTGATGTCCCCCCCCATGGGCAGCCACCCTCCCCCACCGTGACCAAACAAAAAATTTTCCCCCAGGGGGGTCCCCAAGCTGCTGTCATAATTCTATGCCAGTGTTGGTGAACCTATGGCACGGGTGCCAGAGGTGGCACTCAGAGCCCTTTCTGTGGGCACGCGTGCAGAGTTCATCATGGGGGGGGGAATCACCCCCACACACACACCTAACCTGACCATGATCCTTTACCCAGGAGTAAGCTCGGTTGCTGGCAATGGGGCTTCCTTCTGAGTAAACCCTCCTAGGGTCATGATTCACCCATTCGAAGCATTGCACGATTGCTTCACCAAGCTTATTCCCGAGTAACGCACGCCTCGGAGTCAACCGTTTTTTCTAAACTCAAACCTCAGTATTCAGGTTAAATTGCCGGGTTGGCACTTTGTGATAAATAAGTGGGTTTTGGGTTGCAATTTGGGCACTCAGCCTCGAAAAGGTTCACCATCACTGTTCTATGCCATTAGCCTCACAACAACCCTGTGAGATAGGCCGTGTGCATCAGCCCAGCGAGCTCCCATGTGGAGGTTGAAACCCGGCTGTCCGAGGCTCTTAACCACTATGCCACGCTGGCTGTCTAAGGGGGTCTCACCCTCCTTTTTCAAAAGCCAGCGTGCTGCAGTGGTGACAGGGTGGGGCACAGGCAGTGGCGTACCTAGGAAAACTGGAGCCCTGGGCAAAACCTGAGTTTGATGTCCCCCCCCCCCCCATGGGCGGTCACCCTCCCCCACCAGGGAGGGTGATTTTTTCCACCAGGTCGTTTCAAAGTCACCATCACATTATAGAACAGTGGTTCTCAACCTGTAAGGTGAACCCCAAAAGGTGATTTTAAAAAGGCCTCTCTACTAGAGCTTAAACCTACAGAGAAAAACTTTGAAAAGCATTTTATTTTCTGAAAAGCATTCTTTTTGCAAACATGCTAAGATGCCTTAACCGCAAACTGCTTGCCTTGCAGAGACCAAGCTTATCTATATCCTGTACTAGAGGTGTCAAAACCACCAAAGTTTCTCTTAGAAATACTCTTTGATGTTGTGTTCTTGTGATTCTCAGAAAAGCCACCTGCTCTCTTCTCCTCCTGACCCCCTCCCCAGGGAGCTTTGCTTCATGGTTATCTGTGACATGTATCTATCTCAAACTATAGTTAGAGCCAACAAACTGGTCGCCAACCACGTATACCGGAATGCATCCAAATTTAGACAAGACATAGACAGGAAGAAAGAGGAGGTGAAATACTAATTAGCCAATCATTAATTCAATGCTGCTTGTTGACGTATCATTATAAAAATGAATGTATCGCTTGCAAAATTCGTCCTGGACCCAACTAGGCCTAGTTGATAAGAGCTCTGGTAATAAACTTTCACTGATTTTTCAACCATTTGCCTTTTTGCAACTGAATCGCGTGGTCTTGTGACTGGCACTCAAGGGGCAGAGTTGTCAAGCCTGGGGGTTGAACGACCCTTTCACAGGGGTCGCCTAAGACTCTTTGCATCAGTGTTCTCCATCTGTAAAATGGAGAAATGTTAGGGTTGGGGGTCACTGCCCACTTTGCCCAATGGGAGGAACGCCTCTCGGCGCAGGTTCTGGGGAAGCCAGGTTTGAATCCTCCCCTTTGAGATGGGTTACTTTGCGCCACTCCCATGAACTCTGACTCTTGCCAACCTCACAGGGCTGTGGTGAGGAGAAAATGAAGGAGGGTGGTGGGATGATGGAGGCCGGTTTGGGAGCCTAGTGGGTAGAGCATGGGGGCCCAGATCTGGGAAACCCACATTTGAAAACCCTCATAGAAGCTTGCTGGGTGACCTGCGCCCACTCACACTCAGCTTAACCTACCTGACAGGATTGTTGTGAAGAGTGAGAGGGAGGTAACCCATTTTGGGGCCCTGCTGCGAGAAAAGCAGAATATAAGTTAGAAAGGAGCCCGGGGTCACAAGCTTAGTTCTTCTTGACTGCACAACAACCCTACGAGGTAGGCGGGGCTACCTGGCTCTGGGCCTGAGGAGTGGAGCCTCTTCCTGTGGGCTTTTCTTGAACCTGGGCAGCCCACCTTTGCTGGAGGTGGCTTAGAACAAACCGGCCAGGGTTATCGAATCAGATGTGCAAACTTTAATATCCATCCTATCAGTTTCTGGCAGGCAAGGAAACTCTCCTATTTCAGAAAGAGTCTTTCTGTGTCAGCAGGAAGTCGTCAGGGATAAAACTACTGGACGCTCTCTCTTCAGGGGTCCCCTCTTCCCAAAAGCTGGAACCCTAACTGAGAAAGCCCAAGCCAGGACTGGGGAAAAGCAAACGCAGGAACTCCTTTGGCCTTTTTCATCCATTAAGCTGTATGAAATCAGGCATCAGTTCTTACAGAGGGGAAACTGAGGTCAGGCTTATTCATCTCTTTATTTACTTCATTTATACAACAAACCTGTGAGGGAGGTCTGACTGAGAGGATATGACGGTTCCTAGGTCCCCCTTCTGTAGAGCGGGAATTTGAACCCTGGCTTCCCAGTCCTTAGTCTTTCACTCTAACCACTGCACCACCTGGCGCTAATGACTGGTTTTCCAGCTAAGTTGTCGATCAGCTATGTAGGGAATTCCTTCAACCTGTTGGTGTGCAAGGCTGGGAACTGGATGGCTATACTGGTGGTGGTGGGCTTTCTGGGCTGTGTGGCCGTGGTCTGGTAGATCTTGTTCCTAACATTTCACCTGCATCTGTGGCTGGCACCTTCAGAGGCGTATCACAGAGGAAAGTGTGTGTAGTACACTTCTCTGTGATACACCTCTGAAGATGCCAGCCGCAGAGTCCGGCCGTGAAAACCTTCGACAATGCATTGGATTGGATTGGATTGGATTGGATTGGGGCCTACTTGGCTTGGGGGTCTAGGAATCGATGGCTCAATAGGAACATGACTTTAAGAAAGACTTGGCTGCTCTAGTGGAAAATAGTTCCAGCCACAAGTTGTTGGCCAGTCGCTAAATAGAACCTCCAGCTCACAGGTAGTCTATCCTCGATTAACCAGTTGGTGGGGGAAACCACAGAAGGTTGTGACCCTCACAGTGGTCTTCCAGCTGCATAGATCTGGCTGGTGTCTGAACCACCGGAGGAGAGAGATAAAATACATTTAGTTCATCTCATTTCTTCCAGTGTTTCCTTGAAGTCTTTTACTGTTGTTTCAGCAACACCTTTGTTTCAGTTAAAACCAGGTGGGCTGTGTCTTCCTTAGCCATCCAGAGTTTACCTGCAGAGCTGACGGAAAGGCTGCATTTGTCTGATGTGGCTGTGATAGAAACCCCAACGCCTTCCTGGGCCAACAGGAGCATCTGGGAATTAGGGCCCCGTGGGCACGCACATTAGGGGTGTGCTGTGTTGTCTTACAGCAACGGAGACAGCATGTCGTTTCGGCCAGTGAGAGATGCAGGGGACAACTCTGCCGTCCCGTCTCCCTCCCAAGCCCTTTTATTGATAGTTACAGGTGGAAAAACAAACAGGGCAGGCAAGCAGGGGAAGCACACCACAATGGACGGGGCAAAGAGCACGGGGGTTAGAGTAGAGGATTTGGTATTTGCACGTACACATTGGAGCCAGGAGGTCTTGCAACCTCAGCGGTTTCTCCGAATCCACACTTTGGAAGGAGAGGTCAGTCGGGGGAATGTGAGAGACCCTTTTCCGGCGGTGTGCCACCGTACTCGAGCGTTTCCCAGGCACTCAGGCCCTCCAACAGTGCTGGAAAACAATTGGGAAAATTCAGATTTGGGTATATTGGATCTGAAAAGGTCAGGATTCCTGCTTGGGGTTTGGTTGTTTTGAAGGGGGGGGGATCTGGAAAAAAATCAGATGTGTAACACCCTATGGAGAATCTTGCGGGGGAGACTGCATTCCCCGTAGCTTCTAGTGATGCTCCTTACAAAAACCCCCACGTTTGGCCGAGATTGGGTCAGGCAGTCCACTTTTATGGACACCCTCTTTGGAAATGAGAAGAGAAATGGGGGCCCATAAAATTGAACCCCCTAAGCCAGTCTTTACCAAACTGGGGGGGGAGGGGGGTTCTTGTAAGGAGAGCCACTAGCAGCTGGGCTGGAAATTTGGGGCCTTCACCTTAAAAAAAAACAGCCCCCCAGAACTTTGGAAAGAAAAAGGAAAATGGATTTAAACTTTAAAATGCTCATCCCAAGTGTGCTAGAATGGTTTTTTTTGCCTTTTGAAAGTGGGTTTACCTGCTGTAATTGGCGATCCCAAAATGATCCTGGAATAAGGACTGGTTCTTTTGGCTTTTTGTGGGTCCAGATTACTGGCTGTAGTTTTAAAAGCCTTTTTAAAGTTTGGCTCTATCAAATGCACACAACCAACGTACATTAGAACGAGCCATTCACTTCCACTCCACATTGGGTCATTCTGCCAGACTTAATCCCTTTTGTGGGGGAGACCAATCTGATTTACACCAGACGACACATTTGTCAAGGAAGTTCAGAGCCCTTACCAGCGTGGTGTGGTGGTTAAGAGCAGGTGCACTCTAATCTGGAGAACTGGGTTGATTCCCCGCTCTGCCATTTGAGCTGTGGAAGCTTATCTAGTGAACCAGATTAGCTTGTGCACTCCGACACACGCTGTCTGGGTGAAGGCTGAGTGGAAGCATGCGAATGGTCCTGGCTGTTCTTACTTTCTTTTTCCTGTGGGGATCTGGGAGTCTGGATTCCTGTCCACCAGCATGGCGTAGTGGTTAAGAGCAGGTGCACTCTGATCTGGAGAACCGGGTTTGATACCCCGCTCTGCCGCTTGAACTGTGGAGGCTTATCTGGTGAACCAGATTAGCTTGTGCACTCCAACACACACCAGCCGGGTGACCTTGGACTAGTTTGATCCTGCCATGTCTCCTGTCTGTGACATGGGAATCTTTCTCTTCTCATTCCCGCTCCCTGCTGGACTTCTGCTTTTCCACTTTGTTCTCAGGCCGTATCAGCTCACGAGACCCCCGCTGTTGTAGCTCTCTCAGTAGTATGGAATGTAGGTTGTTTTGACCCCAGGGGGAGATGGTTTCTTCTCCTCTGGACCGTGGGACTGGAGGGGTGCCATCCCACTCTTGGGAACTGGTAGGCAGGGGAGGGGTGACGTGACGTATAATGGTGGCTGCAACAGTGGCTATGCCAGTGGTGGCGAACCTATGGCACGGGTGCCAGAGGTGGCACTCAGAGCTCTCTCTGGGCACGCGTGCACAGAGTTTGTTATGTGAGGGGGAAATTGCTGGCCTGGGCCACTGGCCTTGATGTGCGTGCACCTCAGCGAGCAGGGACGACTCGGCTGGTGGGCCCGGTGCCTGGTAGCAGCTCCAGGTGGCTGCTGCCTGGGGGGTGGGGCGAGCAGAGGCAGCAGAGATGCTAGAGAGGTGCAGAGCAGCACATGTGGGACTTGCTGGAGGCTACAGCAGGCTGGCCCCTGCTCAAGGGGTTTTTTCAGGTTAAATTGCCGCGTTGGCACTTTGCGATAAATAAGTGGGTTTTGGGTTGCAATTTGGGCACTCGGTCTCGAAAAGGTTCGCCATCACTGGACTATGCTTTTGACCACAGCAGTCTAAACGCTTATTCCTGATGCCGTCTCATAATAATCAACTGAAAACAGAGTCCTGTTATTGAACAGTCCGGGGGGTCACGACAGTATGAAAGTTGCCTTTTTATGCCCTCCTGACTTTCCCATCAATCAAAGAAGCTCATTTGGGGGACACGCGGGAGGGGAACTTTTTGGTGGCAGACCCACAGTTCAGGACCAGCCTCCACAGGAAGCGTGCTGCTCCCCTTTAGTTGAAGGGGCTTTTTTAAAAAATTCGGACTGCATTTGATTAAGTTTACTAGCAGTGCAGAGTAGTTATTTTAAATTTTGTTTTTAAGGTAGCCTGTGTGTTTCGCTGTGATTGCAAGCCACCTTGAGCGCGGCAAGGACGAAAGGCAGCTAACAAATGTTTTTTTATTGAACAAATAAAAATAAGTACTAAAAACAATGGCCAGCGGCATCTTGAACCAAATAATTTGAAGTAGATCTTAATTTAAGAGACGTGTGCCCTATACCCACCAAACGGAGCACGATGGGAAAAAGACACATCATCTTGCTTTTCACAACGTGTTTAGTTTCCAAAGCAGAAGGCCTCCTGTTTCTTAGTCAGAAGGTATGAGTTGCCACAGAAACTGACATACACCCAAGGCAAACAGGAGATGAAACACAACAAAACCCCAAAAGTTTTAAAAGCATCCTTTGTGTGACAGTGAGGGGGGAACAGGATCCGGAAAGAATACAATCAAAGTGCCTGTGAAATAATAACGCCAACCTTTCCCTGCAGACACCCACCACATTTAATCATGCCGTGTAACCTTATATCCCTTAAAAAGACTGCAGGTATTTCGTTGGGAGTTCCTCTCTCCTACTGCGGCCTGTAGGATGTTGAAGAGAGTCAAGGGTGGTTCTCTTCCAGCATCTTTCTGGTGCGAGGGAGGAAACTTTGTTTAGCCCAGGCATGGGGGGTGGGGTGGGGGGGTGGCACAGCAAGATTGACAGTTGTAGGAAGCATGCCCCTGGCTCCACTTGGTGGCTCTGCAGTCCCTCCTTCAGCCCCCTCTTCTTTACCCCTGGAGGCCCAAGGCAATTTCCTTGTGTTCCAGAATCATGCCTGCCTCACCCACGCCTGCTCTGCTCTCTCTGAAGCCTCCTGAGGTGACCCCGGTCAGCCCCACTCTGAAGAATGAATGGTCCGGCCCACAGCTCTGGTGCCCTCAGTGCGGCTTGGGGACATGTCCGTCCACGTAAAAGTTCCTGGTGATTTTGGGCAGGGTGAATTCTGCTCCTTCCAGTTCTTTGCAGAGGATGATCTGACAGCCCAGGCGGGAGTTCTCCTGGAGCAGAGGAGCCATGTCCAACATGTCCTCCTCCCTAGGAGAGAAGGAAGTGACAAGAATTGGAGAAGACGGGCCCTGCGATGAAGCTCTATGGTCAGCCAACCAGGGCCCTGCGAAGGAGCTCTGCTGTCAGCCAACCAGGGCCCTGCGATGAAGCTCTATGGTCAGCCAGTCAGCCCCACAAGTAACCAATGAACATCTCCCCAATGTCACATACAGTGGTCCATTTATTGTCGAAGGCTTTCCCGGGCGGAATCACTGGGGTGCTGTGTGGTTTCCGGGCTGTATGGCCGTGTTCCAGTAGCATTTCCCCCTGACGTTTCGCCTGCATCTGTGGCTGGCATCTTCTGAAGATCCCCTGAAGATGCCAGCCACAGATGCAGGCGAAACGTCAGGACAAAATGCTGCTAGAACACGTCCATACAGCCTGGAAACCCCACAACACCCCAGTGGTCCATTTGTCATGACCGTGTATGTTGAAAGTATTTATGATGCTACGGCTTTTTAGTAATTGTACTGTGTAACTTATAATTATTTCCCTTATGGCCTAGTCTAGTGTGACCTGGTCAGACATCAAAAGCAAAGCATGGTTGGCCCTGGTTAGTACTTGGATGAGAGATCACCAAGGAAGTCCAGAGTCGCCATGCAGAGGCATATAATGACCAACAACGTCTGCTGGCCTCTTGCCCTGAAAACCCTACAGTGTTGCAGTAAATTGGCTGCAACGACCGTAATCCTTACATGTAATTTCATCGACTCGTACGTTTCTTGTGAACGTACAGTGTGTTTCCTAAATACCTAGGGTTTTGTCAAGCCCTGGATCTGCAACCAATGAGCTCAGTGATTTCAATCAGAAGCCTTTATTGACAGACAACAGCATGGACAAGAAGAAAGCCAGTTCTGAGGACTGCCTTTCAACCACACCTTTTATTCCCACTGCTCTTCCTCCCCCTCTTCCCTCCATCCCAAGATATCAAAGCAAAGAAATACAGAGCAGGAATCTGAGAGCTGTTACTTCCCAAGGTCGTGTGCAGAGATAGCAGGAAGATCCGGCACTTGGGCACATTCTAAATCACTACATGTTACAAAGCACAGAGACAGCGGGAAACTGAAAGGAGAGTGAGACCCATTACCATGACAGAGAACAGAACCCCTTTTGATGTCAGAAGCCCCCCCCCCCCCCCAAACAGGTTTCAATTTTTTAAATTTTTTAGTCAGGATAATGATTGCTATTGCCCTTGATTAATTTAATTGAGAGGGAAATCTGTTACAGGAATACCCTATAACAGTAATATTAGTGAATTATTAAGCACTGTAAAGTTTCATTGTTGATCTGTCATATGCCAGTTTTACTTTTCTGTGCAACGCTCGAAAGTGTATAAGATATTCCAGGGAGGACCCCCCCCCCTCTTCTCTGGGGCAGCAAACTTCTTTTGAACAGAACACCCCTAATCTGTTTCTTGGAGGAAAGAGGTTTTGAGAATCAAAAGTTCCTTTCATCAGATGGAAGTCAGAAAGGAGATCTCCAAGTCCTTAGGTCCCAGTCAGAAGGGGTAGCCTATCCCCCCTCTGCCAAGAGAGAATTCATTTTATTGTCGAAGGCTTTCACGGCCGGAATCACTTGGGTGCTGTGTGGTTTCCGGGCTGTATGGCCCGGAAACCACACAGCACCCAAGAATTCATTTTGTTTGCTGAAGGTCCAGTAAAAATCCTTTTGCCTTTCTCATGAGCTCGGAGGGCTCAGAAAGCAAGTGTAATTTATTTATTTTATTTATTTATTTCTTAAATTTATATACCGCCCGATCCCCGAAGGGCTCCCCGAAGGATAATTAATTGGGAACGTGTGTGCTATCTCTCCAAAGCCATAGTTCTTGTTAGAGGGCATGAAATCATTTTCGTTATCTTTGACCTTCTGGAACAGTTGGAGAGTAAGGAGAAAAGTTTTATTTTAGGGGGGAGGGATGGGCTTGCTCATTGTCTAGAAGTTAACTTCTGCTTTTTTGTTCTACGCTTTGCCTCCACTCTGCCTGAAAATTCTATTTGAACTTTGCACATGCACTGAAGATATGTAGTACCTTTTTGCTGCAAATATTTCTTTCGAGTATGTAGACTTTAGCTTTGTTGTTTTACTTGTGTAACTGAATTGCACATTTGGTGTTCGCTGTTCTGTTTTTAAACTTATGTTTTACTACCTGTCTTTAATAAAATTTTAAAAATATATATTCTGGTGCCTGGAGTTCTGGTTCAGTGTTGCTGCTACTACACCAAAGGCCTTTGACAGCTCCATTCTGAGCTCCTTCTGAGAGCCAGCATAGCGTAGTGGTTAATTCTGAGAGCCAATGTGGTGTAGTGGTTAAGAGCACATGCACTCTAATCTGGAGAACCAGGTTTGATTCCCCGCTCTGCCGCTTGGCACTCTAACACATGCCAGCTGGGTGACCTTCGGCTAGTCACAGTTCTTCGGAGCTCTCTCAGCCCCACGTACCTCACAGGGTGTTTGTTGTGAGGGGGGCAGGGAAAGGAGATTGTAAGTCCCTTTAAGTCTCCTTACAGGAGAGAAAGGGGGGGATATAAATCCAAACTGTTCTTCTTTGCAACAATCCTCCCATCGTCAAACTGGAATACAAGAACTCAAAGATCTCCGTTCCAACTTTTACTTCACAAAAGTTTTGACCCTTGAAAGCTCATCCCTTAAAAATCTCGTTGGTCTCTAAGGTGCTACCATTTTCAAATCGAGCTGGTCTGCTGCAGGCGAGCATGACTGCCCTCTGCTTCAGTGAGACAAAGAGTGAACGTGGATCCTACCGTTCATCCGGGGTGGGAAGCTTGTCCACAAAGTCATGGCTCACGTAGACGTGGCAGGTAGAGCAAGCCAGAGAGGCTTCGCAGGCTCCTGGGAAAGCAAGAAAGGAAAGCCGGCTCAACAAACAATCCGGATGCTCCCAGCTTAAAGGCAGCGCAGCCTGCACTGGACGTGAAATTCTGCAGTTGTCAAGAGAAGACAACGAAGAAAGACAAGCAGGAAGTGTGGAAGGCCACTCTTATATGCCACAGAAAAGCGGAGGAAAGGAAACGCAAAACAATCGAAGGGCTGGAGTCTTCTTCACCAAGCTATCTGTGGTCCAGGATCAATGATGACATACCCTGTTTCCCCGAATATAAGACATCCCCAGAAAATAAGACGTAGTAGAGGTTTTGCTGAAGTGTGAAATAAAAGGCATCCCCCAAAAGTAAGACATAGCAAAATTTTTGTTTGGAAGCATGCCCGACGAACAGAACACAGAAAAATAAGACATCCCCTGAAAATAAGACATAGCGCATCTTTGGGAGCAAAAATTAATATAAGACACTGTCTTATTTTCGAGGAAACACGGTATTTCCAGCTCTGTAAAACATACAGGAGGGAAGGCCCTACACCAGGGGTTCCCAACCTTTTTTCACTCGCGTACCCCTTGGCAACCCTACATGGCGGGATAGCCAGCAGACGGCCGCCTGATAACTGTAGTTGACACACAGGGACAAATGGAAGAAGATGATCCTTCCAGCAACAAATACCTGGAGGGCAGATCTATTGGTTGCTATGCACCTGGAGGAGACTTCTGTTGCAAAAAAATTAAATTATAAAAATAAATAAATAAAACCGGCCGTTAACTTTGATCCTGGTGGCCACCACCCACATGGAAGACCAAAGAAACAGAGGATGGACAGCACTGCTGAAGACATGCGTGCTGTCAACCCTACCCCTGAAAATGCCCCAAATCTGGCGAAGAAAATGTCAGTGCTAACCCCCTCAAGGAGAATACAGCTCACGAAGAAGAAGTCAGGACACTTCCGTGGAATTTCCAAGTTTAGAATCACCGTGCCAGATATGGGAGTAGGAGCTTATGACTTGTCTAAAGGACCTGTTAGCAACTTTCCCTGTAAGCCGCGCAGTTCAGGCGGCTCCCGGCAGGGGTATCTCCCGTAGGGGCTCAGTTTCACACAGATGTAGGGAATTTCCGTGCAGTTCTCTACCTGTGGTTAGAGGGACTTATGGTCAGAAGACCACAAACTGAACATGCCCTACGAGGAGAGACTTAGGGAGCTGGGGATGTTTAGTTTGGTGAAGAGAAGGGGAAGAGGTGACATGATAGCCATGTTTAGATATTTGAAGGGATGTCATGTTGGTGAGGGAGCAAGCTTGTTTTCTGCTGCCCCAGAGACTAGGACCAGGAGTCATGGGTTCTCAAGGGGAAGGAAAAGAGATTCCACCAAACATTAGGAAGAACTTCCTGACAGTAAGGGCTGTTCAACAGTGGAACGCACTACCTCGGAGTGTGGTGGATTCTCCTTCTTTGGAGGTTTTTAAACAGAGGCTGGATGGCCATCTGTCAGGAGTGCTTTGGTTGTGTGTTCCTGCGTTGCAGGAGGTTGGACTTGATGGCCCTCGGGGTCTCTACCAACTCTATGATTCTATGACTATTGACTGTTAGGAATCAGTATGGTGGACTGTGGGTGTTATGTGGCAGGCTCGTCTTCTGATTTTTGGGGCGGGAGGGACACATACCTTCCAGGTCAATGCCACTCCTTTGAGCCAAGCGCAGAACATCGTCCCCCACTCTGCCTTGCACGGGGATCCTCTGGCCACATCGGTCTACAAACACCACTTTCACTCTGAGGCAGAAAAAGCAGCCGGAATTATTAGACCTCTCAAATCCATCACTATCCAGCTACATCCAAGTCTTGCAGAAACTCAGATACCAACAGGATTTCTTACACTTTCAAGTGCTCCCTTCATCAGATACAAATAGGAATGGAGACCCCTGAACCTTTAAACCAGTTAAATTCGAGTTCAAGACCACGTGGAAACCAACATGATTTTCCAGATACAAGTTTTCAAGATCAAAGATCCCTTCTCCAGATACAAGTCAGAATGGAAGAAGAAGAAGAGTTTGGATTTATATCCCCCCTTTCTCTCCTGCAGGAGACTCAAAGGGGCTGACAATCTCCTTGCCCTTCCCCCCTCACAACAAACACCCTGTGAGGTAGGTGGGGCTGAGAGAGCTCCGAGAAGCTGTGACTAGCCCAAGGTCACCCAGCTGGCGTGTGTGGGAGTGTACAGGCTAATCTGAATTCCCCAGATAAGCCTCCACAGTTCAGGCAGCAGAGCTGGGAATCAAACCCGGTTCCTCCAGATTAGATACACGAGCTCTTAACCTCCTACGCCACTGCTGCTCCCGGAGAACCCAGAACCCTTATATCTCAGAGATCTCCATTCCCTGTTTTTATCTGACTAATGGAAATTTGACTCTTGAAAGTTTATACCTGGAAAATCTTTTTGCTCTCTACTGGACTCGAATCTAACTGTTCTACTTCAGATAAACCTGGCTGGTCTCTGAAACTACCCATTTTCTGGACATCAAAATGGATTCTACCATGTATTTTATATCTGGCACAAATTTGTAGTTCTGAACAGCCATTTTTTTAAACAACCCTGACAATTCAATTATCCATTTTCTTTCTTTCAGCTTTTTAAAGCTGCAATAACATGCTGTAATATATATCAGCAAAGGTGCTGTTCTGAGAATCGTGAATGAAGTTCCTCCTAAGCATAGGGACTAAAAGACCCTTTTAAAACAAATTAGTGGCATGGACAACACTCTGGCTGTCGTAGGTTTCGGAGTTTAAACTTGTGATTTCTGAGACCACAGTAGCCATCAGCCCTGTGATTCTGTTCTCTTAAACTGGCTAGATCACCGTCTGCAGCCATTTTGAGCCTGTAAACAGCAATTCTGACACACATTGGGTGAAGTTAAAAAATGGCTGCTCCTGCGTACCTTCAGTCACAGAGTGAAGATTCTTATGCTGTGGTGGCAGCTATTATACAGCAACATTTGGGGTGCAAAGAATGCTTTCCACTGAGGTTACTGGGAACTACAGCCCACTGTGCTGGAAAACTTAGGCCTCAATAAAGTGGAATAAGATCACTTTTTGCTATTGCTTAAAACTGCACCAATACGCAGGAAATATTCTGCAGGTGCCCACAATGTCTCAAGTAAAAACTATTGTTGACTGCTGGGGGAAGCCGCAAGGGCCCAAACACATATGGTTTTGCTGGTCATTTGATCAATTCATCTACTGCATAGTAGCTTATTGTGCAATTTATGTGCAATGTATGTTTGGATCTGGTTTCCAGAACTTATGTTTCCAATTATGGATTTTTATTCAATTTTAATGTGCACACTAACTAAATATATATTTTGATAATATTTTATTGGTGTTAGCTGGACCCTTATAGAAACACTTCAGGCAAAATCTTGCCTTAAACAGCATTTCACTCAACTTCTTACAAACAAAAGAAGCTTCCCCTCCCACATCTTTTTTCTCAAAACGGGGTGGGCAGGGGGGTGGTCTTCACAGGGTAGAACTTGTTTTCCCTTCTCAATTTTTCTGAGACTTCACATCTCGGCCTCCCCACAAAGGCAATCTAAGGCTCATTCCGCAAATGCAGAAAAATGCACTTTCAAACTGCTTTCGGTGCTCTTTGAAGCTGTGCGGAATAGCAAAATCCACTTGCAAACAGTTGTGAAAGTGGTTTGAAAACGCATTATTTTGCTTGTGCGGAAGGGGCCTCAGAGTTAGTTGTGGTGGGTTTTCCGGGCTGTGTGGCCATGGTCTGGTAGATCTTGTTCCTAACGTTTCACCTGCATCTGTGGCCAGCCACAGACCACGGCCACGCAGCCCGGAAAACCCACCACAACCAGTTGAATCGGGCTGTGAAAGTCTTCGATAATACATCGAACACAATCTAAGAGTTGTCTTATGCCTTTAAATGTATTTTCTAATACTCACGGTTCTGCCGCACAGTTCTCATCTTCTGCCTGGGAGGCTACTGGGAGGGGGAGAGAAATATCACAACATCAGCATTCCTGCAGCTTGTTTACTTCAACGACCTTGGCATCCACTGCATCAGGGGTCCTCAACGGGCTGCTGGCAGGGGCTGTCGCTAAAATCTTTCCCAGCGCCCACCAAGTGTTTTTAGAAAGTGGGCAGGGCTTCCAACTGGCCACGGGAGGTTTGATTGGTCATGCAGATTTTTTAAAAAAACATTGCTTGGGCAGCAGCGGCCACAACAGCAAAAGGACCTTTACTGAGCAGCAGTGGCGTATGAGGTTAAGAGCTCGTGTATCTAATCTGGAGGAACCGGGTTTGATTCCCAGCTCTGCCGCCTGAGCTGTGGAGGCTTATCTGGGGAATTCAGATTAGCCTGTGCACTCCCACAGACGCCAGCTGGGTGACCTTGGGCTAGTCACAGCTTCTCGGAGCTCTCTCAGCCCCACCTACCTCACAGGGGGTTTGTTGTGAGGGGGGAAGGGCAAGGAGTCTCCTGCAGGAGAGAAAGGGGGATATAAATCCAAACTCTTCTTCTTCTACTGTGTGGCTGAAGGTAAGCTGCAGCAGCCATTTACTGACTTGAGTGGCAGGTATTATGTGGCTGTACAGACAGTCAGAACTCTAAGGTGTCCACAGGCTCAAAGATTGGAAACTTCTTCAGTCTCCAATGCAGCACCTCTGGGAACACCTTGTCTGGGTTGATTGACTTCCATTGCCAAATGACCTGGGCCTTTGTAATCTAGATCTTCCGGTTCTCAACCTGGGGGTCGCAACGCCTTTGGGGGTTGAATGACCCTTTCACAGGGGTCACCTAAGACTCTCTGCATCAGTGTTCTCCATCGGTAAAACGGATAAATGTTAGGGTTGGGGGTCACCACAACATAAGGAACTGTATTAAAGGGTCGCAGCATTAGGAAGGCGGATCTTGCCGCTGTGATCCATGCAACGGTCACCTCTAGGTTAGACTATTGTAACTCGCTCTATGCGGGCCTCCCCTTACGTCTGCTTCAGAAGCTGAAGCTGGTCCAGCATGCGGCGGCACGTGTTCTCACCGGTGGTGCCTTCAGAGAACACATCCAACCTGTGCGCAATGCTTTAATAAGCTACCATTGAAGCTTCCAGTTGAGTTCCAGCGAATCATTCCATAAGGTATGGGTGCTTACCTTTAAGGCCTTCTAGCTGGCCTGGGGACCCAGCCGTACGCTTAACCGGGACGCGTCTTACCCCCACTCGTCCCCTACACGCGACTTCACGTTAAGTCAGAGGCCAATTTGCTCAGTAGTCCCCTAGCCCCTCGATGATGCGGCTGGCCTCTACCCGGGCCAGTGCTTTTACAGCCCTGGCCCCTGCCTGGTGGAACACCTTACCACCAGCAATTCGGGCCCTGCGGGACCTTGGAGAGTTCTGCAGGGCCTGTAAAGACCCAGTGTTCCACCGGGCATTTGGGGAGGAGCCCGGCCCGGCTGAGGTGCGCCCCGCCCCTTCCTTCCTCCCTTCCCCCTTTACTTTCTGGGTTCTTCACTTCTCTGTTTTGTTTTTCCAGGGTGGATTTATGAAGTCTGTGTTTATGTTGGACGCCACTGCAATGCATTGTTATTAATCTGTTTTAATGGGGGTTTATTGTAATTAATGTTTTTTATCATGTTGTTTACCGCCCAGAGCCCTTCAGCCGGGGAAGAGGCTGTTACACAATTATAATTATAAATAAATAAATAAATAAATAAATAAATAAATAAATAAATAAATAAATAAATAAATAAATAAATAAGGTTGAGAACCAGTGATCTAGATCATCCGGTTCTCATTGACTTACGCAGGTTAATCCTATAATGGTTGCTTGTACATTACCAAGGGAGGAAAATTGAGAAAATCCATGTTCAAAAGATGCAGTAAATCTATATGAATAAACATTGATGAACCACACGATTCATATACCAGAATTTCTAGGCAACAATTCAATTATAAAGAACATGCTGATAAAGAAATTAAGGAAAAAATAGAAATAACTATTTTTCCTTATTATGCCTTAGAGATTTGGACAAGATATATGAACTATTTGCAACATGAGATTGGGTGGCCCTAATGTCATTGCAACAATAAAAGGGGGAGTATGTAGTGAATAAACTTTCCCTACTTTCTGCAAGTGTGAGTAATTTGTGGCTTTTAAAAATTTTGTACAGGACTCGAACAAAAATTATTCTTTTTCTACTCCTCTATATCTTTTAAGTTTTTGCAACTTGGTCAGATTTGTTTTATATATTTTTTACAATTTATGCCACTGACAAAAGCCCTTTGGCCAAAGTGCTTGGTTTTAAAGATATTTTTAATGAACTGAATGCATTAAAGCTTTATATATTTTTCATATGCAACCAATGGTTATCCAGTACATTATTAGAGTAACTACTGTCAGTCCTTTGGAATTTGGGTACTGAGTCAACTACCTTTCAAACCAGCCAACTGGCTGCAAAAAGGGAGACTCACAGCCTCAGGAGGCCGGTGTCAGCAAACACACAGTTTCAAAGTCCTTCTTTGCGACGAGCATTATCTGCAGAACTCTGTTTGATGGTAACCAAAAAGAAAAAGAGCAGCACATTGTATTGATTTTTTAATTATATTTATACCCCACCCATCCCCGAAGGGCTCAGGGTGGCAACTCCTCTCTGATATTTATTGTCTCTACCCTCATGTTGGTTACCATGTACAGCCGATCTAAGAGGCTCCGGCTATGACAGCTTCTACCGCAATATATAGACTAATCTTTAAGCTGCCACAAGACTGTGTTGCCTCCCTCTCTTAGCCCAAGAGTTGGCATCAATTTGTCCCTGCGTGGGTTGGGAGGCCTGGCCTCAGCCCAAAGGGCAGCAGGGTTCGAAGAGATGAGATCCAAACACTACAACGGGACGAAGGGAAAGAGATGTGAGGTGTGCTATTTTATTTTGGGGCGTTACGTGAATATGAAGAAGAGTTTGGATTTATATCCCCCCTTTCTCTCCTGTAGGAGATTCAAAGGGGCTTACAAACTCCTTGCCCTTCCCCCCTCACAACAAATACCCTGTGAGGTAGGTAGGGCTGAGAGAGCTCTGTAGCAATACTGTACAGGGGGCAATGATGTAGCACATGATCAACTTTTTGTTAGCTTTTCATCTTGCAGATGCCCAGTCTTGCGTGATGAAGGAGTTTCAGTTCCCTCCCTTGCCTCAAAGAAGAAGGCAGGATGTTGCATCTTGCAAGTGAAAGAGCACGGCGTAGTTTAGACTCAGGTATTAGATATAAATATCTGGCCATGCCAGAAGTTCTTACAAGAAGAAGAGTTGGATTTATATCCCCCCTTTCTCTCCTATAGGAGACTCAAAGGGGCTTACAAACTCCTTGCCCTTCCCCTTCACAACAAACAAACTGTGAGGTGGGGGGGCTGAGAGAGCTCTGTAGAGCTGTGACTAGCCCAAGGTCACCCAGCTGGTGTGTGTTGGAGTGTACAGGCTAATCTGAATTCCCCAGATAAGCCTCCACAGCTGAGGCGGCAGAGCGGGGAATCAAACACGGTTCCTCCAGATTAGAGTACACCTGCTCTTAACCACTACGCCACTGCTGCTCCCTCACGCTAGGATTGCTTTTAACTATAGTTAATGCTTTTAACTATTACTGTAAGCCTCCCTGAACCAGGAGAAAAGACCAATTATAAATATTTAAATAAATAAATAAAAGGATCTAAATAAACTAAATAAATGGGACTATAGTACAGGGGTCTTCAAACTATGGCCCTCCAGATGTTCATGGACTACAATTCCCATCAGCCCCTGCCAGCATGGCCGTGGCAGGGTTGATGGGAATTGTAGTTCATGAACATCTGGGGGCCATAGTTTGAAGACCCCTGCTATAGTACAATAGCAGTGACTCTCATGTTTGAAGTTGTGATGAGATTGGATAGGCCTCTAAATCTGAGGTAGTTCAAGGTTGAAAGTTTGTACACAATACTCAGTTTTAGTTTAAGGAAAAATAGAATACCCTTTGAGGGACAGATGCGGAAGAGAAGAGCAGCTCAGCTGGTTACATAAAGGTTGCTTCTCCTGAAATTTAAGAACATCAGGAACTTTGACAACTTTAAAAAGCATTTCTTTTCCGACTAACTTCCTGCAGCCCACAGCCAATACATCGGACACTCCTTGCCCAGACCCATACAAAGCTGGCGATAAGCCCAGGCCAGATGGGAAATGTAAGCCCCATTTCAAACTGTTCATTAAGTATTATCAAAGGCTTTCACGGCCAGATTCAACTGGTTGTGGTGGGCTTTCCGGGCTGTGTGGCCGTGGTCTGGTAGATCTTGTTCCTAACGTTTTACCTGCATCTGTGGCTGGCATCTTCAGGGGTGTGTCACAGAGGGAAGTGTGCTACACACTGTGTCCAGTCCAGAGAGAAGTGTGTGTAGCACACTTCCCTCTGTGACACACCCCTGAAGATGCCAGCCACAGATGCAAGTGAAACATTAAGAACAAGATCTACCAGACCACAGCCACACAGCCTGGAAAACCCATGACAACTTGTTCATTAAGTATTTTTGTAATTAGTGCAAATACATATGATTTACATACAGGTATATAGGTGTGCATATGATGTTCTTAAGTTATATGTTTTTACTGTCCCAGAAAACTGGTCTTAAAAAAAATACACTGGTTTCAGCTACCTGCATTTATTTATCTATATTTTATCTGCTTTCATCTTTTCCAATTATGAATATTTTTAAAAGTATTAATCATTTTGTGCTAATGGAGCTCCTTGACTCACTTCACAATATCAATATGTTACCCAAAAGTCTCCTTTGCCTTTACCTAAAGGAGTAGCCCCCCCCCCCATTTTGGCCTGCTTTACTTTACTTTAAATTTCTATCCTGCCCTGCCCAAGCTGACCTCAGGGCAGTGAACAACAATAATATCATACATCATAATAATATAATACAGTAAAATTATAGTGGTTAAGAGCAGGTGGACTGTAATGTGGTGAATCAGGTTTGCTTCCCTGGTCCTATACATGAAGAAGAAGAGTTTGGATTTATATCCCCCCTTTCTCTCCTGCAGGAGACTCAAAGGGGCTGACAATCTCCTTGCCCTTCCCCCCTCACAACAAACACCCTGTGAGGTAGGTGGGGCTGAGAGAGCTCCGAGAAGCTGTGACTCGCCCAAGGTCACCCAGCTGGCATGTGTGGGAGTGCACAGGCTAATCTGAATTCCCCAGAGAAGCCTCCACAGCTCAGGCGGCAGAGCGGGGAATCAAATCCGGTTCCTCTAGATTAGATATACGAGCTCTTAACCTCCTACGCCACATGCAGAATAATGCACCTTCAAACTGCTTTCAGTGCTCTTTGAAGCTGTGCGGAATGGCAAAATCCTCTTGCAAACAGTTGTGAAAGTGGTTTGAAAACGCATTATTTTGCGTGTGCGGAAGGGGCCGAAGGCTGGGTGACCTTAGGCCAGTCCCAGTTCTCTTGGAACTTTTTCAGCCCCACCAGCCTCACAAGGTGTCTGTTGCGGGGAGAAGAGTTTGTAAGGCCCGTTGAGTCTCCTCACAGGACAGAAAGGCAGCGAATAAATCCAAACTCTTCTTCTTCTCCCTGGGAAAGATAGTAATGTTAGGAAAATGTTGAACATGTTATTCCATGGTTAGATTGGACTTCAGGAGCATATTAAAAACCAATCAGATTTGGTGGTATGAACATTTGAGAGTCAAAGTTCGCCTTGTCAAATACGAGTCAAAATGGTGATCCCCACACCATCGTGGTGTGGTGGATAAGAGCAGGTGAACTCTAATCTAGAGAACTGGGCTTGATTCCCCACACCTCCACATGAGTGGCAGACTCTTATCTGGCGAACTGAATTTGTTTTCCTGCTCCTCCACATGCAGCCTGCTGGGTGACCTTGGGCCAGTCCCAGTTCTCTCAGAACTCTCTCGGCCCCACCTGCCTCACAAGGTGTCTTTTGCGGGGAGAGGAAGGGAAAGGAGCTTGTACGTCTCTTTGAGTCTCATTACAGGAGAGAAATGTGGGGCATAAAAACCAACTCTTGTTCTTATGAATGACAGACACCTAGCCACAGGCAGCATGGCTTAGTGGTTAAGAGTGGCAGACTCTAATCTGGCGAAATGGTTGTTTCCCCACTCCTCCCTATGATGCGTGCCGGGTGATCTGGGGCCAGTCCCAGTTCTCTCAGAACTCTCTCAGCCCCACCTGCCTCACAAGGTGTCTGTTGTGGGGAGAGGAAGGAAAAGGAGTTTGTAAGCCCCTTTGAGTCTCCTTACAGGAGAGAAAGGCAGGGTATAAATCCAAACACTTCTCCTTCAATCTAACACAGTGATGGCGAATCTATGGCATGGGTGCCAGAGGTGGCACTCAGAGCCCTCTCTGTGGGCACGCGCAAACAGAGTCGCCCTCCACACACACACACATGCACATCTAGGCTGGCCTGGGCCGCTGGGCTCGATTATTTGCATTAAATCTATGACCTAATTTTGGGGAAGCAGTGTAGGTAACCCTGTTAAGTCCTGTTAAACCCCACTGATTTTCATGTGAAGAACTAAAGCGCAATCCTTTACCTGGGAGCAAGCTCGGTTGCTGGCAATGGGGCTTGCTTCTGAGTAAACCCTCCTAGGGTCGTGATTCACCCGTTGGAAGAGTTGCACGGTTGCTTCAAAGCAAAGCCACTGACTACCACCAAGCTTACTCCCGAGTAACGCACGCCTCGGAGCCAACAGTTTTTTCTAAACCAAAACCTCAGTATTCAGGTTAAATTGCCAGGTTGGCACTTTGCAATAAACAAGTGGGTTTTGGGTTGCAGTTTGGGCCCTCGGTCTCGAAAAGGTTCGCCATCACTGATCTAACACTAATAATCCCTAATACAAACATCAACAGCATCAGCACCAGCTAATGGACTCTCAAACAGTTTGAATCCCAGCAGCAGCAGCCATTAAAAAAAACTGAAAGGCAAGTGCAGAAATGGGAAAGGGGGAGAGAAATGAAAAGAGGGACCAAGCCTTGCAGGCCCTCGAAACATAAATGGATCGACCTGACGCACTTGGGCCACTTTTAAAAACCTTATTCCAATCCCCCCCCCCCCCCCCCGGTCCAGATGCCAAAAAGAAAAGCAAAACGGCCAGAAAAGGGAGATATTCTACAGTAGGGGTCTTCAAACTATGGCCCTCCAGATGTTCATGAACTACAGTTCCCATCAGCCCTGCCACTTGGCCATGCTGGTAGGGGCTGATGGGAAATGTAGTCCATGAACATCTGCAGGGCCATAGTTTGAAGACCCCTGTATCTACAGCCTGGAACCGGGTATATGTGTGTGATAGGGCGTGGGGGGGGTCGTTTTAAGGTAAGAGAGGGAGACCCCCCCCCAAGCTCACTCCCCCACTTTCAGGAGGGGGTGGAAAGTCCTCGCCCCCCCCCGCCCTCCCAACGTCGCCCCGCCCACTCCGCCTCACCAGCGGTGCGGAAGCGGCGCCGGGTCGGGCCGAGCCGCAGCAGGAGCCTCCGGGCGGCGCAGAGCATGGAGGCCGCCATGACAGTCGCCACGTGACCGTCGCAGCAGAGGGCAGCGGCTGTTGCCACGGAGACCGAACCAGGAAGTGGAAGGAGGGGGAAAGGGCGGGGCTTCGGCGCCCCGCCCCCATTCTACACACTCCTTGTAAGCTGCCCATGCTCTGTTAGCGCCTTGGATACAATACAGCATAGGTGTCAAACTCGCGGCCCTCCAGATGTTATGGACTACAGTTCTCACCTGTATACCTGTATACTGCACGGGTCAAAAAAAGGGCTGTGAAAATAGTTACTGACCCCTCGCATCCTGGACATAAACTGTTTCAACTCTTACCCTCTAAACGTCGCTACAGAGCACTGCACACCAAGACAACTAGACATAAGAACAGTTTTTTCCCGAATGCCATTGTAACCTCAGCTTGTGGGTTCTGTGGGGCAGTACTTGGAAGGAGTTGCAAAGAACCAAATTTAAACAAAACAGTTTACTTTACTTAACAAATAACACTTTTAAAACATTTAACATTTACACTTTGCAGTCCTGTTAAGTTTGCATTTTCAAGTCCTTATTTACAGTCTACTGATATTGCCAAGTCCAATTCTTCTTTGCTGGTGGTTGGTTTTGAAGACTTCTGAGGCTTGGTGAATGGGCTTCAAGACGATGAAGGTTCCCAGAAAACTCTCACCATTACATACACAAAAACCCTGAAACAATAAATTCTAACATTTACAATATAGCAAAAAAAATAAACTCCCTTCCCACTAGTTCCCCACAACATTGCAGTTACCTTAAACAAGGTGTTAAGGGCTTAATAAAATCAATCAAGGTCCCAGCCTGGTAGTCTCGCTTCCTCCAACCTCATGAGTTCTGCAGCATTCTACTTCATTTCAGACTCCACCCCTTTCTGGGTCATCCCATTCTGACACAGGGGTTACACCATCACTCTGTTAAACAAATAATTCCCTCGATAATGTTAAACTATTTATTATATACTTATTATATAATTACTGCACTACTTTTTTCATCATTCCTATTACCCATCTCCTCCCAATTATGACTGTATGACTATAGCCTGTGCTGACATTTTATTTTATTTTATGATTTTACATTTTATGTTTTTATTACTATTGATTGTTTCCTGATTGCTTACTAGACCTATATGACAATCATTAAGTGCTGTACCTTATGATTCTTGACAAATGTATTTTCTTTTATGTACACTGAGAGCATATGCACCGGAGACAAATTCCTTGTGTGTCCAATCACACTTGGCCAATAAAGAGTCTATTCTATTCTATTCATCATCCCCTGCCAGCATGATGGGAACTGTAGTCCATAACATCTGCAGGGCCGCGAGTTTGACACCTATGCAATACAGCAGGGGTCTTCAAACTATGGCCCTCCAGATGTTCATGGACTACAATTCCCATCAGCCCCTGCCAGCATGGCCAAGTGGCATGGCTGATGGGAATTGTAGTTCATGAACATCTGGAGGCCATAGTTTGAAGACCCCTGCAATACAGCATATCCTCCTATGTCAGCTGCACTCTGCATTAAGTAGTCACTATATAATCCCGATTATTAAAGCTAAAACAAATTTGCCTTCGGCTTATGTAGTGAAGTATTTACTTAGTGATGCATCTTCTGAGATAACCTTTTGGGTCGCTACATATCTAGCAGAAGTAATATCTCAAAGGCGGTACTAAAATGTGTCCCTCAATGTATCAAATCATCTAAATTACATTGATTTAATGTCTGAGGCTCAAGTCATTGTAATAAACATGAGAAGTCATTCAAATCGATTTTAATTAACATATGGATATCACAATAGGTCTCCAGAAAGTTTGTGTATAATTTATCCTAACTTAGTGTACTGGATTCCTCGTTGTATTGCTGTTTATCATACAAACATACTGTATGCAGAATTATTTATGCCTAATAAAGGTTTACTGTACTGTACTCCTTGTAAGGTCGGCCTGGTGGGAGAAACCCAGATGGAAGAAACCCCCTTTTTTATTTTCTGTTACATCCACCGCCCTCCCTGGGAGGTGGGGGAGAGGGGAAGTCTTCTGCCCAGCCCTCTCTCTTTATGGGAAAGATGGAGGCAAACCAGGGGTTAAGGGGGTGGTGTTGCCACTCTCCAGGTGGGGCGTGAAGATCTCCCAGGATCTTCAGATAAGGGACCAGTACCCCACGTGCAGGGGTGTCCAACAGTGACCCTCCAGATGTCCATGGACTACAATTCGCACCAGCCCCTGCCAGCATGGCCAATGGGTAGGAGCTGATGGGAATTGTAGTCCATGGACATCTGGAGGGTCACTGTTGGACACCCCTGCACTACTAAATGACAGCTTTCGAGGGTAGACTTGATGAGTCTAACCTGGAGAAAGTGCGTTGATTCCGCACTTCTCCACATGAGCAGCAGACTCTAAGTTGGTTAACTGGATTTGTTTTCCTTAGGGTTAACCAAACGGTAAGGGTTCAGGCTTGCCTAAGTGTTACGTTGAGTTCTAGGGTGTAGTTGAAACATCGCGCAATGGTCAGTTTTAGTTTTCGGGTTTTTGTTACAAAATTGGGAACTATTTACGACTGAATAAATTAAATTTTAAAAAAAGTTAGGGTTGGGGTTCAAGCAAGGGCCCGGGATAAGGCAAAACCCCAAAACCTGAAACTGACCGTAGCCCTATTCTCGGACCTATTTAACTTTTTGTTACAATTTTGGCAGCAATTTATGACTGAAAAAAATTAAATAACAATAGTAAGTTAGGGTTAAGGCAAGGGCAGGGGCTCGGCCTTGACTAAGTGTTACGTTGAGTTCTAGGGCACAGTCTGATAATTGGGCTATGGTCAGTTTGAGGTTTCAGGTTTTTGTTATAATTTTGGGAAGAATTTATGACTGAAAAAATTAAATAAAAACAATGAGTTAGGGTTAGGGTTAACCAAACGGTAAGGGTTCAGGCTTGCATGGGTGTTACGTTGAGTTCTAGGGCATAGTTGAACAATAGCGTGATGGTCAGTTTTAGGTTCGGGTTTTTGTTACAAAATTGGGAATAATTTATGACTGAATAAATTAAATAAAAATAAAAAGTCAGGGTTGGGGTTCAAGCAAGGGCCCGGGATAAGGCAAAACCCCGAAACCTAAACTGACCGTAGCCCTGTTCTCGGACAGCGCCCTAGAACTCAATGTCACACTCAGGCAACCCCGATCCCCTGACCTTGTGTTAACCCTAACACTAATCTACTTTTTTTATTTAATTTTTTTGGGACAATTTTGGGAGCAATTTATGACTGAAAAAATTAAATAAAAAATAAGTTAGGGTTAGATTTACAGGAAGGGCAGGGGCTCGGGCTTGACTAAGTGTTACGTTGTGTTCTAGGGTGAATTCTGATAATAGGACTACGGTCAGTTTGAGGTTTCGGGTTTTTGTTACAAAATTGGGAACAGTTCATGACTGAATAAATTAAATAAAAATAAAAAGTCAGGGTTGGGGTTCAAGCAAGGGCCCGGGATAAGGCAAAACCCCGAAACCTGAAACTGACCATAGCCCTATTCTCGGACTGCGCCCTAAAACTCAAATGTCACACTCAGGCAACCCCGATCCACTGACCTTGCGTTAACCCTAACCTATGTTTTTTATTTAACTTTTTGTTACAATTTTGACTCTAGCGTTGCGTGCAGACCTCAAGATGTTTGTGAAGACTGAGAATAACCGAGAATATCCTCGTGCAAAAGAAGAAGAAGAATTTGGATTTATATCCCCCCTTTCTCTCCTGCAGGAGACTCAAAGGGGCTTACAATCTCCTTGCCCTTCCCCCCTCACAACAAACACCCTGTGAGGTGGGTGGGGCTGAGAGAGCTCCGAGAAGCTGTGACTAGCCCAAGGTCACCCAGCTGGCGTGTGTGGGAGTGCACAGGCTAATCTGAATTCCCCAGAGAAGCCTCCACAGCTCAGGCGGCAGAGCTGGGAATCAAACCCGGTTCCTCCAGATTAGATACACGAGCTCTTAACCTCCTACGCCTCCTACGCCACTGCTGGACTTGATTTTCACCAAGATCAGGGGCAGGGGCTGCTCTTCCACACTAGAGGCTCCTTAAGTGCGGATTTGTCACTGTTAAAACACTCCTTTTCACAAGATCTGCTTCTATTGCAAAGTTATCCTGCTCCTAGTCTAGTAATCGTAGGAAAGGCTTTAATTTTACTTCTAAAAAATAAAAGGGAAATGGGAATAAGTGATTTACTGATGTGATTGTCATTCCTCTTTTAAAATTTTTTTTAATCATTGTTCACATCCCATTAGTGCAGACCTGGGCATTATACAGCCCGGCGGCCACATCCGGCCCGCCGGATGACCCTGACTGGCCCCCCTGCCGTGCTGGGGAGAGAGGGGTCTTCGAAAGCCCCGCAGAAGCTGGTTGCCTTGGCTGCCAGCTTCTGCGGGGCTTTCAAAAGCGCCTCACCCCCCTGTCTTTTGGCCCAGCCCTCCACAATATTTTCTGTTTCTTATGCGGCCCCATGGAAAAAATAATTGCCCACCCCTGCATTAGTGCCTACATTTCATCTCTCCTGCAGTTTGCCACACATGGTGCCATTAGCTTAATAATTTTGATCTTTAGCTACAGTTTTAAAATCATCAGGTTATAGCAGGGATTCCCAAAGTAGGCAGTACCACCTCCGAGGGGGGTGAGTGGAATCATCATGGGGGGTGGTGAGGGATTTTGGGGTGTTGTGGGGGCTGCGCAAGATTTCCTGGGCCAGCTGGTGGGAGAAATGTCTTGTCCTTCCATCCTTACTTGTGGTGACAGGTGAGTGTTAAAGGATCAGCAGCATGTGGGGGAGAGGAGCCAAGGCAACCAAAATGGTCAAAGGTCTGCAATCCACGCCCTGCAAAGAGAGACTTAGGGAGCTGGGGAGGTTTAGTTTAGTGAAGAGAACGTTAAGAGGTGACATGTTAGCCATGGTTAGATTTTCGAAGGGATGCAATGTCGAAGGGGGAGCAAGCTTGTTTTCTGCTGCCTCAGAGACTAGGACACGGAGTCATGGATTCAAGGTGAAGGAAAAGAGATTTCACCTAAATTCCACTGAACTCAAAGGGTGCTGATCAATGGCTCATCTTCATCCTGGAGAGTAGTGGGGTGCCACAGGGTTCTGTCCTGGGCCCAGTGCTATTCAATATTTTTTATCAATAACTTGGATGGAATAGAGAGCATGCTAATCCAATTTGCAGATGACACCAAAATAGGAGGGGTAGCTAATACCCTGGAGGACAGAGTCAGAATTCAAAATGACCTGGACAGATTAGAGAGCTGACCCAAAACAAACAAAATTAATTTCAACAGAGATAAATGTAATAAATGAAATGCACATATAGGATGGGTGACACCTGGCTTGACAACACTACATGTGAAAGGGATCTGGGAGTCTAAGTAGACCACAAACTGAACATGAGTCAGCAGTGTGATGCGGCAGCCAAGTAAGCCAATGCAATTCTGGGCTGTATCAATAGGAGTATAGTGTCTACTCTAGATCAAGGGATGTAATTGTACCTCTCTATTCTGCATTAGTTAGACCTCACCTGGAATATTGTGTGCAGTTCTGGGCACCACAATTCAAGAAGGATATTGAGAGGCTGGAACAGGTCCAGCCAAAATGGTAAAAGGTCTGGTATCCATGCCCTACAAAGAGAGACTTAGGAAGCTGGGGATGTTTAGTTTGGTGAAGAGAAGGTTAAGAGATGACATGATAGACATGTTTAGATATTTGAATGGATGTCATGTTGGTGAGGGAGCAAGCTTGTTTTCTACGGCTCCAGAGACAAGGACCAGGAGTGATGGGTTCAAGGTGAAGGAAAAGAGATTCCACCTAAACATCAGGAAAAAATTCCTGACAGTAAAGGCTGTTCAACAGTGGAATACACTACATAAGAACATAAGAACAAGCCAGCTGGATCAGACCAAAGTCCATCTAGTCCAGCTCTCTGCTACTCGCAGTGGCCCACCAGGTGCCTTTGGGAGCTCACATGGCAGGGTGTGAGCACTTAATGGCCTTCTGCGGCTGTTGCTCCCGATCACCTAGAGTCTCTGTTAAGGGCAATCTCAGATCCAAGGAGGGATCCAAGATTGGTAGCCATAAATCGGCTTCTCCTCCATAAATCTGGTGGCCTTTTTAAGCTGTCCAGGACAGAGTGGCCATCACCACCTCCTGTGGCAGCATATTCCAAACACCAATCACACGTTGCATGAAGAAGTGTTTCCTTTTATTTAGATCCCTAGTGATGCCTTCCCCAGCATTTCCAATGGATGCCCCCTGGTTCTAGTATTGGCGGAAGAGAAAAATTTCTCTCCTGTAGGCGTTTGTTTTGTGGCTTTTAGTCATATCCCCCCTCAGCCTCCTCTCCAAAACTAAAGAGGTCAGCCTCTCCTCATAGGTGAGGGTGCTAGCCAGTCCCTCAATCATCCTCGTTGCCCTTCTCTGCACTTTTTTTCTATCTCTTCGATATACTTTTTTGAGATGTGACCAGAGGGCTGGACACCTAGGACTCAAAGTCTCTGCTCTCAAGGGCATGACAATCTTTGCAGTTTTATTATCAATTCCTTTTCTAATGATCCCCAGCATAGAGTTTGCCTTTTTCACAGCTGCCATGCATTGAGTTGACATTCCCATGGAACTATCAACTAAGACGCCCAAATCCCTTGGAGTGTGGTGGAGTCTTTTTCTTTGGAGAAGGCTGGATGGCTGTCTTTCAGGAGTGCTTTGATTGTGTGTTCCTGCATGGCAGGGAGTTGGACTGATGGCCATTGGGGTCTCTTCCAACTCTATGATTCTACTGCTGTCACCATGGCTCCTCTTGCACCGTGGGTTTTGATTTATTAGATTTGAATAAAGAGTTAGGGACTGTGGACTATACCACTATGCACAGTTCGTACTATGTACTGATATATCTAGATTCCTGTGATGTAACTGATGCTTTTATTTAATGTATCATGTTTAATGCTTATGCTGTGCTTCCTCTCTGGCCAGCCGGTTTCCTGATTTCTATTAGTCAAATCCTATTGCACTGCCTATTGGATGTCCCCATTCTCTTGAAGGTACTGACTTATTCTCACTGAAAAAGGCGGACTACAAACTATGTCAACAAACAAAACTTCTCCGGGTGCATCTGTTTCCACTGCTAGGCAGCCGGCCTATTCTGGAATGCTCTCCCAAAGGAATGAACACAGACAAGGTTTGATATAAATATAGCTTTACTTTGAAAAGTTGGAATCCAGCCGTCAAGGGATTTCAAACCCTGACAAATACAGCAAACCAGTCAGTATCTACAATAGAAATATCCTCAGCATGTTTATAAAACCGAATAAACAGTATCCTCTCTTGGCCGAACTGAAAATCCGCCCCTCCCAAGAAAAAGGCCACAGCTTTGTCTCAAAAGAAACCCCCGGGGCAGGTTTTTGCTGCTGAGAATCAATGATACAGTGAAATATGCCTTTCCTCTGGAATCTCAGCAGAATTAACAGACGCAGATCCATTCACCTTGTCCCAGGCCAGTCGTGGGCCTAGCTCACACCTGGAACTGCCTGGGAGGAAAGGTTTGTCTGTCTGCCTGTTTTCCCTCGTCCTGGTGAAAAGACACAAATCCCTCAAAAGGGCTGGGAGCCAAAGCGGCCTTATGCCGCAAAACCAGTTTTCATGTTTTAGTTCTTCTAAAATGCTGGCACAGCTCCCAAACGGATGCTCTCTCCAAAAGGCTCAAAGAGGACTTTCTGTTGCCACAGAAGTGATGCAAAAATCGGTACGCAAAATTCTAAGTCACTCTAGAAAAAGCAATGGCGAAGGATTGTCTCAGTTGTGGAGGTCAAGGCCCGGCGCACCTTAAGAGTGCAGCCTCGGCACTCAAGACAGTTGTCAAACTAGAAAAAAACAGCACTCACTCAAGGGGAAAAAAAATTATCTGCACCCAAAAGAGGAATTGGTCTGGAATGAAAGAGCCACTTCTAAGAGGGCAGAAACTCTTTTAAACACACTCACACACACACACACACACACACACACAGAGAGATTACCCCCTGAATGAAGTTTACATGGAAACCTACCGAAATCTTACACTTCTAAACTATTTTTTTAAAACTTCAAATAATAAAAAATTACAAGGGGCAGTTTACAAACATAAGATTACCAAAAAATAAGGGAGGAAAGAACTTTTTAAGTGTTAAGCCAGGGGTATTGTTAGGGTAGGGGCTGCAGGCTCTCAGATAAATTCAGGAACTACCATAGATTCCCACATCAGCCTCTGTCCCGAAGCATGCAGCCAATTGGCCATGCTGGTAGAGAGCTGATGAGGACCAAGTTCTTGAACATCTGGAGAGCCGCAGGTTCCCTACCCCTGTGTTAAGCCAAAGAAAACTCAGGTTGTGGGAAAGCAGCGACACTAGCCACCTTACCCGCCCCAAATATCTGAATACCTTGCAGGCGCTTAAGTGCTGCAGAGTTCCAAATGATCCGAGGGCCCTCAAGGGCTGCTACCTCTTAGCAGCTCTCTCCACCACCACAGTGACTTGAGGCACCAACTGGATTGAGGCACAATTCTGTGCTGGAACCAGTCTTAGGAACCCGTCTCCTTAGGATCATGAGGCCTGGCTCACAGGGAGCCACGAATCGCAGTGACAGCGAAGCAGAGCCTTGCGTGGGAAGGAGACCAGGTCAGGGGTGAGGCACCGAGGTTCGTTTGGACCCAGCCGACGGAGGGACCGACAGGAGGCCGTGTGAGGGTTGCAGAGGGTCACCACAGACCAACTGGCCTAGCCTAGGAAGAGAGGCATTCGCTCCCAAAAGGCACCGTCCTCCAGGCGTACGTCGGGCTTGCTTCAAAACCCGGGAGGCACTTGTAACTGTCCCCAAGTTCTAAAGTCAAGTCCTGAAACAAGCTTAAAAAAGAAAAACCCCACGTTTGTACAAAATTTACACATTTGGATCAGGATGGAAGGGGAAAGAGAAGCGAGAGCTTCGAAAGCAAGCAATTAAAATATCCTCTTCCGCTTCAGGTAGGAGTCGGCATAGTGCCCGCCCAAGCCCTGCGAATGCTGACCGACATAACTGCCTTCTGGGCTGGGCTCCGGGGAAGGGAGCAGGTGAGAAAAGCCCCGTTTCTGGCCACCGACAGGAGTCTGAAAAATCAATCAAGGAAAGAGGAAGCATTAAAGGGGCTGGCAGCAAGATGCAGAAGGGAACACGGAGAGCCCCCATATGCCGGGTGCCTCCACCGCAGCTCAGGGGTCCCCAGCGGCATGCCCAGGGGCGCCAGGCCGCCTGCTGCAATCTTTTGCGGTTCTGGCAAGCTTTTGGAGAAAGTGAGTATTGTCGAAGGCTTCAACTGGTTGTGGTGGGTTTTCTGGGCTGTGTGGCCGTGGTCTGGTAGATCTTGTTTCTAACGTTTCGCCTGCATCTGTGGGTGGCATCTTCAGAAGTGTATCACAGAGAGAAGTCTGCTACACACTGTGTCCAGTAACAGACTTCCCTCTGTGCTACACCTCTGAAGACGCCAGCCACAGATGCAGGCGAAATGTTAGGAACAAGATCCACCAGACCACGGCCACACAGCCCGGAAAACCCACATCAACTAAAGTGAGTGAGATTTTTGTTATATCTTTTTAAAATATATATATATATATATTATATATCTTTTTAAAATATATATATATTAGATTTAATATCCCACCCTCCTTGGTGGAAGCTTGTGGCCCTCAAACAGATGAAACATTCCAAATTAATGGCCAGGACTTGAAGAAGACCACTCAATTTAAATATCTCGGATCCCTGGTCTCAGCAGATGGGGATACCCTACCAGATGCTTGATCTAGAGCTAATGCAGCATGGATGAAGTGGCGGCAAACCACAGGAGCCCTTTGTGACAAAAGAATACCTGAACATCTGAGGGCAAAAGTGTACACCACCGTTATCCGCCCTGTGGCCCTATATGGAACAGAACGTTAGCCAACTCGGAAACATGAACAGACTCTTCCTGTGACGGAAATGAAGATGCTCCGGTGAACGCTCGGCCTGACTCTTTTCGATCTTGTCACAAACGAAGACATACGACAAAGACTTGGAATCACGCCAGTAGCGAAGAAAATGAGGGAAGCACAGCTCCGGTGGCACAGGCACATTATGCGCCTGGAGGAGACTTCTGTTGCAAAAACGGCCCTACACTTTTGAGCCTGGAGGCCGCCGCCAACATGGAAGACCAAAGAAACAGTGGATGGACAGCACTGCTGAAGGCGTGCATGCTGTCGACCTTACCCCTAAAAATGCCCCAAATCGAGCTATTTGGCGAAGAAAATGTCAGTGCTAACCCAGTCAAGGGGAATACAGCCCAAGAACAAGACCGCCCGGCCCTCCTTGGTGAAAGCCAGGCTCAGGGAGCCAACACCTAATTCCAAATCACAGTCGTAAAACAGTTTCCCATTTAAGAACATAAGAACAAGCCTGCTGGATCAGACCAAAGTCCATCTAGTCCAGCTCTCTGCTACTCGCAGTGGCCCACCAGGTGCCTTTGGGAGCTCACGTGCAGGAGGTGAAAGCAATGGCCTTCTGCTGTTGCTCCTGAGCACCTGGTCTGCTAAGGCATTTGCAATCTCAAATCAAAGAGGATCAAGATTGGTAGCCATAAATCGACTTCTCCTCCATCAATCTGTCCAAGCCCCTTTTAAAGCTATCCAGGTTAGTGGCCATCACCACCTCCTGCGGCAGCATATTCCAAACACCAATCACACGTTGCGTGAAGAAGTGTTTCCTTTTATTAGTCCTAATTCTTCCCCCCCAGCATTTTCAATGGATGCCCCCTGGTTCTAGTATTGTGAGAAAGAGAGAAAAATTTCTCTCTGTCAACATTTTCTACCCCATGCATAATTTTATAGACTTCAATCATATCCCCCCTCAGCTGTCTCCTCTCCAAACTAAAGAGTCCCTCCATTTAACAAATAAATAATGCAAACATTAAAAGCATTCACAGATGGCAACTAAAACATCAAAGGACTCTCAGACAGCCCATATTATAATGATCAACTCCGCCCCGTTTGTATGATCCCTGCTGTCGGGGCGGGGAGGATACAAGACTCGGGGCCAGCGTGATGTGGCAGATCTACAGCAGCCTTGGCCAGAAGTCCAGCGGTAGATTTCCGTCTTACAGGCCCTGTGGAATCGATTAAGATCCCACAGAGCCTTGATGTCCGCTGGTAACGAGTTCCACCCGGCGGGAGCCAGGGCCCAAAACCTCCTGGGTGTAGTTGAGGCCAGTCAAAGGTCCTTGTGGCCCGGGGCCACCAGGACATCGCCACTGGAGGAACGAAGGGCCCTCCGTGGGCAATGTGGGGAGATGCCGTCCCGAAGACTTGATCGGCTGTGCAGATTTTTAAAAACATGGCTTTGGGCAGCAGCTGCCACCATATATAACTTCACTGTACAACTGAGGATAAGATTTGGCAGCCGTTCTGTGGTGTGCTTTGCCTCCTGCAAGAGCCATTTTGTGGCTGTGACCAACTCCCCATTCCAAAGGTACCCACGGATTATTTAAAGGGCGGGGTCCCCTAGCATCTCACCTTTGAGTGGGTGCCATGTGAGTGACTGCTTGGTCCAAGTCCCAGCAGAGCGTCTCCGGGGCCCACGGGGGGCATCCCAACTGCCTGGAAGAGGAGGCGAGGGCAGAATTAGCACCATGTTCTATGGTGAGGCGACGCAGATCCCACAAGCAAGACTTTAAACCAGGGGTCTGCAACCTGTGGCCATGCTGGCAGGGGCTGATGGGAATTGTAGTCCATGAGCCTCTGGAGAGCCACAGGTTGCAGACCCCTGCCTTAAACCTTCAGGAGCGAAGGACTGTTTTCTCCCATGATTCTGCCAGGGAGTCAGACACTCCTGCTAGTACCAGCAGGCAGAGAACCTTGTGTGGTAGGTACACAACAGAAGGTCTTTGCAGCTGAAGCCGGTTTTCTTCAAGGCTGCGGTTCAGTTAAAATCAACTGAACAGTGATTTTTTTTTTAAAAAAAGGGTTTTGTGTGGGAGTACAATTCCTTTTTTTGTTTTAAACTTTACTGAAATAGGAAAAAGAACAAATGGTTACATGATTAGGAATAAGCATATCGAGTAAACATGGAACAATCTGTCATTTCTTTGGCTCTACGCCTAGGAAAAAGAGAAAGTTAAGAATGAAGAAGATAAAGAAAAAAGGGAGTATAATAAACGTAGGAGACCTTGACTGTAGAGCTCATCGTGACTAAAAATTAACAATAAAATACAACACGACCAACGCTGTGCTGAATTACTTAAAACAGTGATGGCGAACCTATGGCACGGGTGCCAGAGGTGGCACTCAGAGCCCTCTCTGTGGGCACGCATACACAGAGTTCATCATGTGGGGGGTGGAAAATCACCACACACACACACACACACATACATACATCTAGGCTGGCCTGGGCCACTGAAGAAGAAGAAGAAGAAGAAGAAGAAGAAGAAGAAGAAGAAGAAGAAGAAGAAGAAGAAGAAGAAGAAGAAGAAGAAGAAGAAGAAGAAGAAGAAGAAGAAGAAGAAGAAGAAGAAGAAGAAGAAGGAGAAGGAGGAGGAGGAGGAGGAGGAGGAGGAGGAGGAGGAGGAGGAGGAGGAGGAGGAGGAGGAGGAGGGTGGCGGCGGGCCTGGTGCCTGTGCTCCTGGCGGCTGCTGCCCGAGGGTCAGTGGTGCAGAGTAGGCAGAGATACTACAGAGGCACACACCGGTGCATGCAGGACTTGCTGGAGGCTAGAGCAGGCTGGCCCCTGCTCGAGCGGGTGGGGCGGAGGAAGAGGGAGCCAACCATTTTTTTGTAAACTAAAACCTCAGCATTCAGGTTAAATTGCCGTGTTGGCACTTTGCGATAAATAAGTGGGGTTTGGGTTGCCATTTGGGCACTCGGTCTCAAAAAGGTTCGCCATCACTGACTTAAAAGTATAAAACAAATGATAAAACTTTATATATTGGTAATCTTATTAAGAATTACTTTCTTCAGACCTAGAATACTACTCTCTTCAGAATGGGTGTACTTTCCGGGTTTTTTGTATTTTATTTATATTGTAAGTCTGCCTTGAGCTCCACAAGGAAGAAAAGTAGATAAGAAACATTTTAAAGAGGATGAACTGAGACCAAGGCAGAACCAGAGCAGCCAGTCAGGAACCAGTGTTCACACAGGAGTCTTGCTGGCTCAGGACTGCTGAAAAGGACCCCCAGGTACCACTGCCCTGAAGAAAAGAGACCCGCACACTGCAGAAGGGTCGAGAACCAGCTGTGTAATCGGGACCCTGCTTATTTTATTTACTTCTCTCTATACCCTTTCTCCCTCATGGGGACCCAAGGACAGTGGCGTACTGGGCTGAAATGGCGGCCGGGGGCATGACCAGCTCTCCCCGCCTCTCCGGGCTCCTGGTCTTAACCGCTACACCACACTGACTCAGAAGAAGAAGAAGAACAAGAAGAACAAGAAGAAGAACAAGAAGAAGAAGAGGAGGAGGAGGAGGAGGAGGAAGAAGAAGAAGAGGAAGAGGAGGAGGAGGAGGAGGAAGAGGAAGAAGAGGAAGAAGAAAAAGAAGAAGAGGAGGAGGAAGAGTAGGAGGAGTAGGAGGAAGAAGAAGAAGAGGAAGAGGAGGAGTTTGGATTTATATCCCCCCTTTCTCTCCTGCAGGAGACTCAAAGGGGCTGACAATCTCCTTGCCCTTCCCCCCTCATAACAAACACCCTGTGAGGAGGGTGGGGCTGAGAGAGCTCTGAAAAGCTGTGACTAGCCCAAGGTCACCCAGCTGACGTGTGTGGGAGTGTACAGGCTAATCTGAATTCCCCAGAGAAGCCTCCACAGCTCAGGTGGCAGAGCTGGGAATCAAACCCGGTTCCTCCAGATTAAATACCCGAGCTCTTAACCTCCTACACCACTGCAGCTCCTAGAACCAGCTCTAGAACCAGGCAGCAGGTAATGTCAAAGACCTCTGTCTGAAACACCTGGGGAGTGGCTGCCAGTCTGAGGAGACAATACAGACTGTGATGGGGATGTAGTCGACCCACGTGGTCAGCGTAAGAACGAGACGAGACGCGGAGATAACATCTGGTGGAGATCGCCAGCAGCGGGAGCGCGGAGCTTCGTGTTCCTAGCGAGTCTCCCGCGTGCTGGTTCCTGGCACCTTTTATTATGATTCTAATGGGGGCGTGTAGAGGGGCGGGACGGGAGAGTCCGGGAGAGCGGGAGAGCGGGAGGGCGGGTGATCATCATGTGATGCATGATCTCACCTGGCTGCTACGTGCGGAGAAGAGCGTAAGCGTCTGGGCCTAATCCTCACCTGGGGGCAGATCATTGTCCCTTTGTCTGGGACGCCCAGTGACTGAGCCAGATAGTTCATGACCCGTGACTCATACGGGGTTGAGGAGTGGGGGTGCGGTGCGACCAGAAGGCCGTAGGTCCGTTGGTGTTCCAACGTTCTACCACGGTGCTGCTGGGTCAGCAGTGCATCACTACATGGGGACAAACATTTTTTCCACTTCTGTTAAAACTGAGATTGGATTATTTTTGTATTCAATATTCGTTGGGAGATTTAAAAAATCCCCACGTAACACTGCAGGTGGCAACATTTTTGACAGAGGTTTAAAGTTTTAAAAATCAAAGAACCCCCAAATCCGTATTTAAAAATGAACACTGTATGTAAACCTAAAGAACAATAACTATTTTAGATGGTAAGACTGTCTTATTTGGGGATTTATCTGTATATAGTTTGTCTTGTGTAACGCGGGTTTATTCACTGTAATTCACTGTAATAAACTGAGCTGAACTATCGTGAAAAAACTTTTTCCCTTCCTCTCCCCACAACAGATAACCTGTGAGACAGGTGGGGCCGAGGGAGTTCTGAAAAAACTGTGATTGGGCCAAGGTCACCCAGCAGGCTTCATGTGGAGGAGCAGAGGAACAAACCTGGTTCACCACATTAGAATCCACAGCTCATGTGAAGGAGTGGGGAATCAAAACCCAGTTCACTAGATAAGAGCCTGTCACTCATGTGGAGAAGCGGGGAATCGAACCGGGTGCTCCAGGTCAGAGTCTACCATGCTGGCTGAAGAAAGGAAGCCAATTGGGGGGACATTTGTGGAAGGAAGAGAGCTGCACATATCACGGTCCAGAAGGATCCCCTTCAGAGCCCTGCAGGACTAGCAACCCCTGGATCTAAGCCAGGGGTCCCCAAACTTTTTAAACAGGGGGCCAGTTCACTGTCCCTCAGACTGTTGGAGGGCCGGACTAAAAAAAACTATGAACAAACTCCTATGCACAAATGATTGTAAAATGTTTGATTTCACCTTTCAGCCTTTCTGTCATGGTCTATTTTTAGAACAGTGACCAAAGTATGTCAAGTACAGGGTGAGCTCCAAATATTGTTGGGGAGGCTGTGGAATACCTTCCCCTGAAAAAAAAAAAAAGCAGAACTTTCCCAATGAAGCATTCCATCTAACCCAGGATCAGGTATCTTCCTGGGTTCTTCCTCCCTAGCAGCCAGCGAGCGATTCGCCAGCCTGGCTGATGCCAATGGGAGTGAGGCGGAACAGAAAGCCTGAGAGCAACACATGGAGTAGCCAAGAGGGAAGGGCGAAGCAGGCGTTGCCACATGTAAGGTTTCCCACTCTGGGTCAGAAAATGCATGGAGATTTGGGGGTGCCATCATGTAACTGCAATCAACAGCCGTTGGGGCCGGTTCCTCCTCTCCCTCGAGCCCCCACTGCACATGAATGGAGCCATCGCCGCCATGCCTGGCGGGGCGGATAAATGCCTTCAGGGGGCCACATTTGGCCCCCGGGCCGTAGTTTGGGGACCCCTGATCTAAGCTAAACCCCTCTTCCCCTTACTTTGTTCAGATGACTCTGCCGGAGCCCCGCTTGAAGGCCGCTGGTGAAGTAGGAAGTTGGGGATCCTGAATAGAAGGGGGGCAGAGGAGCCCCCAGGCTGTTCCGCTCAAAGCTAGGCGCTGGTGAGACCTGAAAGAAAAGCAGGATTGGCACCAGCCATTTGCAGGGACCCCACAGAAGCCCCCCTCATCTCCACACAGAAGCCCGCTTCATCTCAGTGTGGCGAGCACCAGGACACACAAGCTGCCGATCCTTATCCCTGGCATGATCCAAAGGTGGAAGCCGCAAGGGTGGGAGCCACGGCAGCCTCTTGTGCGGATGGTGGAAGGAACGGCACACAGTGCAGGGCTGCTCATGCTACACCTGCTCCCGTCCAATTGGTAAGATCAGGAATAACTTTTCAGAAGCCGATGCTGGCTTCAGAAGCCAGTGCGGACCCAAAGAAGAAGAGTTTGGATTTATTGCCCCCACCCCCCGCCTTTCTCACCCTGTGAGGTGGGTGGGGCTGAGAGAGCTCCGAAGAACTGCGACCAGCCCACGGTCATCCAGCTGGCGTGTGTGGGAGTGCACAAGCTAACCTGATCCCCCAGATAAGCCTCCACAGCTCCAGTGGCAGAGCAGGGAATCCTCCAGATTAGAGTGCACCTGCCTTTAACCACTAGGCCACTGCTGCTCAAACCCCTGACACTTAGGAATCCGGCTTTGGCGAGGGGGTGGGGCTCAGCGGCAAAGAGCATCAGCTTTGCAGGCAGCAGATCCCCAGTTGGATCCTTGGCAGCGCCAGTGGAGAGGATCAGGTCGGAGGTGATGTGAAAGACCCTCTGCCCGAGACCCTGCAGAGTGGCGGCCAGCCAGAGTGGACAACACTGACCCCGGTGGACCGGGAGTCTGGGTCAGCAGAAGGCAGGCTCATGCACTCGCGCTGTCTTACAGAGTGAAGCGCACAGACCTCAGGAACACAATCTGGTCTTTTCAAACGGGTGAACATGTTCAGTACACCAAACTTTGCATGACCGCAGAGGGGTTGCCCTGCCTCCTGGGTAACTGGGGGCGAACCAGGGGAGGGACATCCGCAGAGGAGAATGTCACAGAGCAGGGGCGGCCAACCTATGGCGCTCCAGATGTTCATGGACTACAACTCCCATCAGCCCCAATTGGCCACGCTAGCAGGGGCGGATGGGAATTGTAGTCCATGAACATCTGGAGCGCCATAGGTTGGCCACCCCGACCACAGAGGCGACCTCTCCAAAGCAGCCATTCCCTCCAGCAGAACTGATCTCTGTGAACATAAGAACTTAAGAACTAGCCTGCTGGATCAGACCAGAGTCCATCTAGTCCAGCTCTCTGCTACTCGCAGTGGCCCACCAGGTGCCTTTGGGAGCTCACATGCAGGAGGTGAAAGCAATGGCCTTCTGCGGTTGTTGCTCCCGATCACCTGGTCTGCTAAGGCATTTGCCATCTCAGATCAAGGAGGATCAAGATTGGTAGCCAGAGATCGACTTCTCCACTCAAAGTCTGGAGGTCTGTCATAATGTTATTTTTTAAAATATCATTTAAAATGCTTTAAATTTAAATATTATTTAAAATGCTTTAAATTTAAAATGCTTTAAATACTTCAGGCACAGCAGTGGCATAGTGGTTAAGAGCAGGTGCGTTCTAATCTGGAGGAACCGGGTTTGATTCCCCGCTCTGCCGCCTGAGCTGTGGAGGCCTATCTGGTGAACCAGAGTAACTTCTGCATCCAACACACGCCAGCTGGGTGACCTTGGGCTAGTCACAGTTCTGCAGAGCTCTTTCAGCCCCACCTACCTCACAGGGTGTTTGTTGTGAGGGGGGAAGGGCAAGGAATTTGTAAGCCCCTTTGAGTCTCCTATAGGAGAGAAAGGGGGGGGGGATATAAATCCAACTCCTCCTTCTTCTTCTTCAATAAATACAATAATTTTAAAATAATAATCTATACAAAATTCCAAAATATATATACAGTAATATACAAATGGCAACCGTAAAAAGGACATCTTCACATAAACTCCACCCCTCCTGAGAGGAGGGTCAGGCAGTGATGTTATCAGTAAATCAGATGATATCACATAGAGCAGTGATGGCGAACCTATGGCACGCGTGCCAGAGGTGGCACTCAGAGCACTCTCTGTGGGCACGCGAGCACAGAGTTCATCATTTAGGGGGAGCGGAAAATCACCCCCCCGCCCCACACACATATATCTAGACTGGCTTTGCTTCTGAGTAAACCCTCCAAGGGTTGTGATTCACCCATTCAAAGTGTTGCACGGTTGCTTCACCAAGCTTACTCCCAAGTAACGTACACCTCGGAGCCAACTGTTTTTGCTAAACTAAAACCTCAGTATTCAGGTTAAATTGCTGTGTTGGCACTTTGCGATAAATAAGTGGGTTTTGGGTTGCAATTTGGGCACTCGGTCTCGAAAAGGTTCGCCATCACTGACATAGAGGGAACAGCCGATCAGCGGCTGGCCTCCCTAAAAGCCCAGGGGAATAACTCTGATTTGCAGGCCCTGCAGAACTGCTCCAACTCCCATAGGGCCCTGACAGTTGGAGGCAGAGTATTCCACCAAGCAGGGGCAGGGCAGTAAAGACCCTGGCCCGGGTGGAGGCCAGCCACATCGTAGAGAGGCCAAGACGGTGGCAGCTACAGTGTGAATCTACCATAATAATCAAGGCAGGTGTACAACAGGTACTGTCACAAATATTACACCCATGCGTACTCCAACTCACTAGGTGAGTAACATTTCAACATTATCTTACAATCATAAATATACAAGAAAGATTTTTGTAAGTCAGTACACCGTCAGGTATGGCTATAAAACCTCTAGATTAGGTTTTTATTTCGGCAGTCCTTTGTCAAGCCAATCTGAAATGTACAAATACAAATGTCAATAAATAAAGTCTATCTAATCCTTTCATTTTCATATAAGAATACTTTATAATACGTTATACACGCCAGCTCATAACTCATTGGGACTCTTTAGTTTGGAGAGGAGGCGGCTGAGGGGGGATATGATTGAAGTCTACAAAATTATGCATGGGGTAGAAAATGTTGACAGAGAGAAATTTTTCTCTCTTTCTCACAATACTAGAACCAGGGGGCATACATTGAAAATGCTGGGGGGAAGAATTAGGACTAATAAAAGGAAACACTTCTTCACGCAACGTGTGATTGGTGTTTGGGATACGCTGCCACAGGAGGTGGTGATGGCCACTAACCTGGATAACTTTAAAAAGGGCTTGGACAGATTTATGGCGGAGAAGTCGATTTATGGCTAACAATCTTGATCCTCCTTGATCTGAGATTGCAAATGCCTTAGCAGACCAGGTGATCGGGAGCAACAGCCGCAGAAGGCCATTGCATTCACATCCTGCCTGTGAGCTCCCAAAGGCACCTGGTGGGCCACTGCGAGTAGCAGAGAGCTGGACTAGATGGACTTTGGTCTGATCCAGCTGGCTTGTTCTTATGTTCTTATGTTCTTACAACAATTGTAAGTGTATTGGGAGGGTTCTTTGGGTTTTTGTTTAATTATATGAAAATGAAAGGATTAGATAGACTTTTATTTATTGACATTTGTATTTGTACATTTCAGATTGGCTTGACAAAGGACTGCCGAAATAAAAACCTAATCTAGAGGTTTTATAGCCATACCTGACGGTGTACTGACTTACAAAAATCTTTCTTGTATATTTATGATTGTAAGATAATGTTGAAATGTATTGTTGAAGGCTTTCACGGCCGGAATCACTTGGGTGCTGTATTGGTTGTTGCATTTTGTTTCATCTGTGGCTGGCATCTTCAGAGGATCCTCTGAAGATGCCAGCCACAGATGCAGGCAAAATGTCAGGAGAGAATGCTGCTAGAACACGGCCATACAGCCCGGAAACCACACAGCGCCCAAATGTTGAAATGTTATTCACCTAGTGAGTTGGAGTACGCATGGGTGTAATATTTGTGACAGTACAGTGTGAATCTATGCAGCACTACTCAGGCAAACCAAACGTCCCGCACAATGTTTCCACCGGACTCACTGGCTGGTAGTCGAATGTGCAACTGTCCCCTGCCAGCCCAGAAGAGGGAAGCACGGAGTCAGGCATGGAGGCCTGTGGAATTCGAGGATTGGAGGCATTTCCAAGCACACCTGCCTTCAGGCTGAACGCTTTGCTGGCCCCGCCTGCAGAGACAAAAGCGGATTCATTAGCTCTGGAGCAGCTGCAACTGGAGAACCGTCGCCCCAGGGAAGCGGGGAAGGCTTCCCCTCCCCCACAGCTGAACCCTGCCAGCTCATAACTCATGGGCTTATAATTGCAGGCAGAAACGCCTCCCTCTAGGACAGTGGTGGCAAACCTATGGCACGGGTGCCAGAGGTGGCACTCAGAGACCTCTCTGTGGGCACGTGTAATGTCGCCCCCCCCCCCCCACACACACACCTAGGCTGGCCTGGGCTGCTGGGTTCGATTATTAGCATTAAACCTAAGACCTATTTTTCAGGAAGCAGTGTAGGTAACCCTGTTAAGTGCTGCAAAACACCACTGATTTTCATGCAAAGAACTGAAGCGCGATCCTTTACCTGGGAGTAAGTTCGGTTGCTGGCAATAGGGCTTGCTTCTGAGTAAACCCTCCTAGGGTCGTGAGATTCACCCATTGGAAGAGTTGCACGGTTGCTTCAAAGCAAAGCCACCGACTACCACCAAACTTACTCCCGAGTAACGCATGCCTCGGAGCCAACCGTTTTTCCTAAAACCTCAGTATTCAGGTTAAATTGCAGTGTTGGCACTTTGCGATAAATAAGTGGGTTTTGGGTTGCAATCTGGGCACTCGGTCTCGAAAAGGTTCACCATCACTGCTCTAGGAACTGCAAACGCTGACACCAGGGATGGGTTTGTTCAGTCTCCCTTAGCTTCAGCTTTCGAAGTGGTGGCTCCATATTGAGAAAAAAAATCTTCTCCTTGGGTTTCTCACGGGAGTCTCTTCATATGTTTACCGCCACGGAAATTTACCATCATCTAAAGATCAGACAGTACGACCAGGAATACCAATCTCTCCTGAGTGCTGCGCAAAGCTCCTGTTCCCCTCTATACTTTGGGATCACACCCCCGAAATCTAGCCCTGCTGTATACTTAGAACAGCTTGTTAATTATAAGTGCAGATGGGTCATGACCAGAGCAAGGTGCAACTCATCCCCCTCTGTCTATCTTCAAGGTCGCTTCCTTAGCATCCCACAAAGTGAGCGTCGCTGTCGGTACTGTCCCAACACGATGGACTCAATCCCTCATATCCTGATTTACTGTTCGAGGTATAATGATATTAGAACCGATCTGGGAGCTTTACTACCTCTAGAATTTATGTTTCTCTCAGACAAACTAAAAATGTCTAAGCTATTGAACAGCCCTCATGTAGAAATTTCTGAAGCAGGTGCTACATTTTTAATCCATGTTCTACATGATATGTAACAATGATCCTGTTTTTGTATTTGGAATGTATGGCACTTCTGGTTTATGCCTAATAAAGATTTTTGGATTGGATTGGATCAGTCTCCCTTTCTCTGCTTGAGCTGTTGCTGGGACTGTACGAGAGCCGCACGAGAGCGGACGGACAAGCACGCGCTCTCAGCTCAGCTCAGCCTTGCTCCAGCAAGAAGCAGAACTCTGATGTTAGTGGCTGAACAAATCCACCTGGAACTCATTTAGTCACAAGTTTCCGGGAGGGTTTTGAGTCTCGCCACGCTTGCGCCCGGAGCGCCAGAAGGCAGACAGCCCCTCCGCTCTGTTTCATAGTGTTGCTGGATATGAAGCCCTGCCCAGTTCAAAACGCACGCCTCTCCCGCTTAATGGCTGGCAATGGAAAGAGCGGCCAAGTCACAGCTGACTTACGGCCACCCTGCAGGGGTCTAACAGGCAAGAGGTGAACAGGGGTGGTTTGCCATTGCCTGGAGAGGTGGTTTGCCATCGCCTGCCCCTGCCTGTTGACGGGCTCCCATCCAAGGACTAACCAGGGAAGACCCTGCTTCGCTTCCGAGATGCGACAAGATTGGGCTAGCCTGGGCCATCCAGGTCAAGGCAAGAGACGCAGAGCTGGTTTGCCATTGTGGGCTTTAGCACAGCAACTCCGGGACTTCCAAATACTAACGAGGGCTGACCCTGCTTAGCTCCCAAGACGTGGCTCGCGTGGGTCATAGAACTGAAAGAGACCACAGCAGTGGGGGGATCCAAAACTTTTAGTAACACGTCCCCATGGTGGTGGGATTCAAACTGTGCATGTGAAGCCAATGGGGCGCTGGGCTACAGAGCAGCTCCACGGGTGTGGCCGGCATTCGAGGCAGCGGGGGGCATTCCTGGGGGCGAGGGCTGTGCCAGGTAAGGGCCTTGAAGCCGCTGCCGTCCGTGGGCCCGAGGAAGCCGAATGCACGCAGGTGCAGGCTGCCACTTAGCTGCACCGTGCACCTCTTGCTAGAACTGCTTCAAGTTCCCCTATAGCGCTACCGCTGAGGAGGAGGAGGGGCATAACTAAAGGCAAAAATCACGTGGCAAAATCACTCCATTAGTAACCCCCTCTCGGCACACACAAATAATTAGTAACCCACTCTCGGGGACCTGTGAGAACCTGCTGGATCCCACCTCTGGACCACAGGGACCCATCCAGTCTAACCCCTGCCACGCAGGAACACACAATCAAAGCACCCTTGGCAGATCCAGGGCCATCCAGGGTCTGTATAAAAACTTCCAAAGAAGGAGACTCCGCCACATTCCGAGGCAGCATATTCCGCTGTCGAATAGCCCTGGCTGCCAGGAAGTTCTTCCTAATGTTTAAGTGGAATCTCTTTTCCTGTACTTTGAACCCATGACTCCTGGTCCCAGTCTCTGGAGCAGCAGGAAACCAGCTTGCTCCCTCAGCCACAGGACATCCCGTCAACATGACATTCCCATCTGTGGGTGGGGGCTTGTTTCCCAACTAAGGATGCATCTAGTCCAGAGGGAAGCATTGCAGACCTCATCTGGACAGCTGTTTTTCAAAGCAGACCGTACGCTCAGACCTCTTCTTCAAGGCACCCTTTCAAAACCACCACCCTTGGCCATTAAAAATGAGCCTCATTAATTCACAGGCCTGCCACCACCTCTTGGTAAGAATAGCCCAGCGTGCAGAATTAGCGGTTAAAAGCTTAGGAAGCACTCTAATCCTGGAGGGAACCCGGGTTTGATTCCCCGCTCTGCCACTCGAGCTGTGGAAGCTTACCTGGGGGACCAGATTAGCTTGTGCACTCCAACACATGCCAGCTGGGTGACCTTGGGCTAGTCACAGTTCTCGCTGCAGTGATCCTTTCAGCCCCACCCACCTCACAGGATGTTTGTTGTTGGGGGGGGGAGAGGGAAAGTAGATTGTCAGCCCCTTTGGGTCTTCGACAGGAGAGAAAGGGGGGGATATAAATCCAAACTCTTCTTCTTTTCGCTGGCCTTTGTTTTGCTTAGAAAAATACAACTGGCAATGTTCTGATATAGCACCTATGACAAAAAGATGGGGGGGTGGGGGTGAGAGGACCAGAGAGATAATGGCCTGTGTTGTTCTAGTATTCACGCCTGGGGGACTGTCCAGGGGTAAATCATCCTCCTAGAGCCATGGTGGCGAACCTTTGGCACTCCAGATGTTCATGAACTACAATTCCCATCAGCCAATTGGCCATGCTGGAAGGGGCTGATGGGAATTGTAGTCCATAACATCTGGAGTGCCAAAGGTTCGCCACCAAGGTCCTAGAGAGTTTTTGCCAAATCCATAACAGGTGAAGGGAGGCGTTGTGGTAGAAGGATAATGTAGTGCACAGGTGTCAAATTCGCGGCCCTCCAGATGTTATGGACTACAGTCCCCATAATCCCCTGCCCGCATGATGCTGGCAGGGGATTATGGGAACTGTAGTCCGCATAACATCTGGAGGGCCATTGAATTTACCTATGACTACCTTCGAATGCAGTGGTAGGGCGAACCTTTGGCACTCCAGATGTTATGGACTACAATTCCCATCAGGCTGACTGACAGCATGGCCAATTGGCCATGCTGGCAGGGGCTGATGGGGAATTGTAGTCCATAATCATCTGGAGTGCTAAGCCCACCACGGATGTAGTGGAAGCTATGAAGACCTCCTCAGCTTAGGTCCTGGACGGCTGCTGCTGCCATCCGAAAGTGGGCGAGCATTCTCCTTCAATGGACCAATTCGAAGTAGAAGGCAACTTCCCCGTGGTTGGGGGCAGGAGAAACTTTGGCTCAGAGGCAGGGCATCTGCTTAGCATACAGAAAGCCCCAGGTTCAATTCTTGGCATCCTCCCATTAAAAGGATCAGGAAATTCTGGTAAGCTGCTGCCGGCCTGGTTAGACAATTCTGGCTTTGATGAACCGGTTCACAGAATCATAGTGTTGGAAGAGACCCCCAAGGGCCATCTAGTCCAACCCCCTGCCATGCAGGAACACACAAGCAAAGCACTCCCAACAGATGGCCCTCCAGCCTCTCTTTAAAAACCTCCGAAGGAGGGGACTCCACCACACTCCGAGGCAGTGCATTTCACTGTCGAACAGCCCTGGCTGTCAAGAAGTTTGTCCCGATGTTTAGGTGGAATCTATTTTCTTTCCCCTTGAACCCATGACTCCTGGTCCTGGTCTCGGGAGCTGCGGAAAACAAGCTTGCTCCCTCACCAACATGAAACATCCTCCTTCCAAATATCCTAAACATGTCTATCATGCCCACTCCCCAACCTTCTCTCCACCAAACGAAACATCCCCAGCCCCCTAAGTCTCTCCTCGTAGAGCAGTGGTGGCGAACCTATGGCACAAACAGAGCCCCCCCCCACACACACACACATCTAAGATGGCCTGGGCTGCTGGGCTCAATTATTAGCATTAAACCTAAGACCTAGTTTTGGGGAAGCAGTGTAGGTAACCCTGTTAAAAGGCTTGTTAAACCCTATAACTGATTTTCATCGTGAAGAACTAAAGTGCAATCCCTTTACCTGGGAGTAAACTTCCGCTTGCTGGCAATGGGGCTTGCTTCTGAGTAAACCCTCCTAGGGTCATGATTAACCCGTTGGAAGAGTTGCACGGTTGCTTCAAAGCAAAGCCACCCACTATCACCAAGCTTACTCCTGAGTAATGCATGCCTCGGAGCCAACTGTTTTTCTAAACTGAAACCTCAGTATTCAGGTTAAATTGCCGGGTTGACACTTTGCGATAAATAAGTGGGTTTGGGGTTGCAATTTGGGCACTCGGCCTTGAAAAGGTTCGCCATCCCTGTCGTAGGGCATGGATTCCAGACCTTTTACCATTTTGGTTTCCCTCCTCTAGACCCGTTCCAGCTTGTCAATATCCTTCTTGAATTGTGGTGCCCAGAACTGCACACAGCGCTCTTAGGTTCAGTATACAGCAGCTTTGTATGTCTGTGCTCTTTCTAACACACACTGGACAGCACTACTTTTTGCCAACTATCTAACTATTTATATATTATCTTTTGGAATCTGTTTTTACGACTGATGTATTGGAAATCATGCATATAAACCAGCCTGAGCCTGGCTTAGGCTGGGGAGGGTGGGGGATTAAATTTAATAAAATAAAAAATAACCCCCCCACCCCCCGGATTTCCTCACCTCCAAGTTTGCTCGCTGGGAGCAGGCTGTGCAGATTTAAGTATGGATTGAGTGGAATCTTGAAGTCCTGGGAAGTGGGCCTCTCGAGGCAGACACCTGTGAGAGAAGGAATCACGAACATAAATCTCTGGTCTCCAACTGAGATCAGTGGGCACCATTTAGGAGAGAAATAAAGTTCACTGGACCACAGGAGAGCCGACTAGAAAGGAGAGTGCGTAGCTTTAAAACTGATCCCCGTCATTAAAACTGGATCCTGAGTGCAAAAATATGAAGACAGTCACAGCGGGTGAAATTAGAAAAAACAAACATAGCTGCAGGTTTTAGATGCCTCTAAAACAGGGGTCTGCAACCATGTTGGCAGGGGTTGATGGGAATTGTAGTCTACGAACATCTGGAGATCCGTATCAGGACCATGCCTGTCAATATTTTGATGTCTTGCTGTGTGTGATTTGCATATGTTTCACTGTTCCTCTCTTGATGTCTTGCTGTGTGCGGTTTGCAAATGCTTCCCTGTTTCCCCCTTCCCTTCCTGGCCATCTCCTGGCACCAGCCCAGGGGTAGGGAACCTGTGGCTCGAGAGCCGCATGCGGCTCTTCTGCCCTTGCACTGTGGCTCCACGGTGCCGCAGCATGACAAGCCATCCCTTGCCCGCCTCTGCAGGCAGCAGGGCGGGCGCACTAATTGCCCATGGTGCGGCCGCTGGCCGCATCGCTGGCTTCCTCGCCCGCCTGAGCTGCTGGAGGCGCTCTAGCGTTTTAGGTATCGGTGCCGCTGGCTTCTTCATCCTGCCGCCCAGCTCTTCAGGCAGCAGGGCTTGTGCGTATCTGGCGCGCTTCAGAATGAGCGGAGTTAAAAGGTTAAAAAAAACCCTATATATATAGTGTGTTATCTTTATTTTAAATGTCAAAAATTATTTGCAGCTCCAAGTGTTTTCTTTTCCCGTGGAAAACGGGTCCAAATGGCTCTTTGAGTGTTAAAGGTTCCCTACCCCTGCACCAGCCCATCCTCAAAAGAGTGAAAGGTTCCCAGGTTCTTTGAAGTTCTGTAGTGCATTTGTTGCAGAAACTATAGTGGACATTTGGTGGGGGACAAAACCGTGTGTGTGTGTGTGTGTGTGTTAAAGAATATAGGTCCTGGATCTGAGCTCTCAGCTCAGATCCTGCTATGCTTTGTTACTCTTCGTTTCACCTGGAATAAACGGCTTTTGGACTTTTCCACGGTCTCTGTTATTTCTCCACTACGAAGTCTGGATTAACCGCAGGCTGCGGCGACCCCTGCTCAAAAAGGATCTGCGGTAGTCATACTCTTGTGGAGCACTGATTAAACGACAGAACGTGCAAAAGTACCGGAGTCGCCAACCTTTCTGGTCTTGCAGACACAATGGTACCCGCAAAGGCATCCTGGTGCCCAACAACTGTCCTTAGAAAGTGGGAAGGGCCAGGTGGGACTTTTGCCAAGCAGGGGTTCTGACTGGCAACCTCTCTTTCTTTGGAGGTTTTTAAAGAGAGGCTGGACGGCCATCTGCCAGGAGTGCTTTGACTGTGTGTTCCTGCATGGCAGAGGTTGGACTTGATGGCCTTTGGGGGTATCTTCCAACTCTATGATTCTTGGCCACTGGCAACAGTCCCTCTAATTGTTTCCCAGTGATGAATGGAACTGAGCCACCTGGGAGAGTTCCCCCTGCCAGGGGACCCCTTATCTGTGCAGCACCAACCTAGTGGCCGTGGACTTATGTGGCCTACAGAGAACTTTGGCTACTGGAGATTTGAGAGGAGGAACAGACTTTTTAGACCTTCACTGTGCTGATTATTAAGTTCTCCACAGTGACTGTAGTAACAAACAACTTACCCCAGATGAAGGAGGCCCACTGTCCGTTTGCTTTGGTTTCTGAAGCCCGCTGATCACAGATCCCAAGATGGAGGTGGTAAGACCTTGCAGGCCAGGAGTCGTCAGCTGGGGGGACTGTGCTCCCATGACGGAGTTCTCCCTCTCCATTCCCATGGGCCCCAGAAAAGAAGGCAGAGGCAGGTTCCCGGGAGCTAAGATTGGTGACTTCACGGGCCCGGGGGCCATATCGGCAGGTAAAGAGCCACCTGAGGAGAGAGCACCAGGCACCACCATGAGAATCACCATCTAGGGCAGGGGGGTCCAACTCTGGCCCTCCAGATGTTCATGGACTACGATTCCTACCAGCCCCTGCCAGCATAATGCATAGTCCATGAACATCTGGAGGGCCAGAGTTGGACACCCCTGATCAAGGGTGAAGGACAACGCAGTGCTGAAAAAGTCATAGCAATTAAGAGAATTTCTACCCCGCCTTTCTACTGAAACAGCTCTTGCAAGGACATAAAAGCTCCAAAACTGAACAGAAGGACAAACCACCCAAACCCAGCAACATGCAGCCGCCATCAGTCCACACCACAGAGGAGATCTCTTGGATAACTCTTCCGAGCTGCGCTCTCCATGCAGGCCCGCCCCAGACTCTTAGCAACACTGAGCTCCCAACGTGGCAGATCGGAAACAGACGAGGCAGCCTCACAACACGCAGAGAGCCCCATCGCTCTCAAAGGGCACGGGCGTCACTGTCACTTCATAGGGCAGTCATGGCGAACCTATGGCACGGGTGCACTCGGAGCCCTCTCTGTGGGCATGCGCAAACAGAGTTCATCATGTGGGGGTGGAAAATCACCCCCCCACACACACACACAAACATCTAGGCTGGCCTGGGTCACTGAGCACAACGTGCACGCTTTAGTTCTTCGCATGAAAATCAGTGGGGTTTAACAGCGCTTGACAGGGTTACCTACACTGCTTCCCCAAAACTAGGTCTTAGGTTTAATGCTAATAATCGATCCCAGCTGCCCAGGGCCAGCCTACGTGTGCGGGGCGAAGAGTTCTCGGTGCTGCCCACAGAGAGGGCTCTGAGTGCCACCTCTGGCACCCGTGCCAGAGGTTCGCCACCACTGGTGTAGACAGTATTGACTTTGATGGGCCAACGGTCTGATTCAGTAGGGGCGGGGCTGTGGCTCAGTGGCAGAGCAGCCTGCTTGGCATGCAGAAGGCCCCCGGTTCAGTCCCCGGCATCTCCAGTTGAAAAAGGATTGAGCAGTAATTGCTGGGGGAGGCCTCTGCCAGAGACCCGCAGAGCAGCTGCCAACCTGAATAGACCATGCTGCCCCCAACAGACTGAGGGCAAGGCAGCTTCATGTGACGCACGCGATGCATCGGACAAGATGAGCCTCCGGCCCTCAGAGCAAAGAAACAGAATCCCACTTATGACCTGTGGTGGCGAACCTTTGGCACTCCAGATGTTATGGACTACAATTCCCATCAGCCCCTGCCAGCATGGCCATCATCTAGCCCAGGGGTAGGGAACCTGCGGCTCTCCAGATGTTCAGGAACTACAATTCCCATCAGCCTCTGTCAGCATGGCCAATTGGCCATGCTGGTAGAAGAGCTGATGGGAATTGTAGTTCCTGAACATCTGGAGAGCCGCAGGTTCCCTACCCCTGATCTAGCCCATCATGCTGGCCCCTGCCAGCATGGCCATTATCTAGGCTTTTTCCATCAAAAGGGACTCGCTGCTCCCTCCCTCCTGGGGATTTAAAATTAGGGCTTGTCGGATGCCTCTTGTTATTTTTACTACTGTTTTTTAAAGGTTTTAATTATATTTATATCTGTACAGAGATTCTATGTCAGTGATGGCGAACCTTTTCAAGACCAAGTGCCCAAATTGCAACCCAAAACCCACTTATTTATCACAAAGTGCCAATACAGCAATTTCACCTGAATACTGAGGTTGGCTACAAGGCGTGCATTACTCGGGAGTAAGCTTGGTGGTAGTCGGTGGCTTTTGCTTTTGAAGCAACTGTGGCAACTCTTCCAACAGGTGAATCATGACCCTGGAAGTGTTTAATTTGTAGCGCCCATTACAGCAACCCAGCTTACTCCCAGGTAAAGGATCACGCTTTTAGTTCTTTGCATGAAAATCAGTGGGGCTTTTAACAGTGCTTAACAAGGTTACCTACATTGCTTCCCCAAAATTAGGTCTTAGGTTTAATGCTAATAATCGAGCCCAGCAGCCCAGGCCAGCCTAGATGGGGGCGGGGGGGGGGGGCGACTCTGTTTGCACGCGGCTCACAGAAGAGGGTTTTGAAGGTGCCACCTCTGGCACCGTACATAGGTTCGCCATGCAATGTTCTATGTTGTACAGCTCTGAGCCCGCCGGGGATAAGAGGCTGCATAAAAGTTCCAAATAATAAATAAATAAATAAATAAATAAATAAATAAATAAATAACATCTGGAGTGCCAAAGGTTCGCCACCACTGGCCTATAAGGTGCCTATTTTCATCCTTCCCCACTCTGGCAAGTCTCGTTCTACAACGGATGGCGATCGTGGGTCGAGAAGGGTCACCCGGGTGCCCCACAGCCACGAAGGACTTACCGGGAGGCATCTCACCGAGCAGCTGGTTTCCCGCCTGAGAGCCCGGGGTGTTTGGCAGCCCCAGAGCACCGTGCTGAAAGGAGCCCAGCGGAGACTCTCCCAAGATCCCCGGCTTCTGAAAACAAGCAAGCGGTTTACACGACTGAGGCGGGAGGCAGGGATCAGCGCGATAAAAAAACAGGACCAAAACAGCCAGTGGCAGCAACTGTGAGCCAAGGCCCGGTCCCACGGGCGGACTGCAGAACGGACTGCGGGTGTGGAGCAGATAAGAGGCCATGTGGTAATCCCATGAGACTCCAGATAGCCATAACCCGGCAATTACACCAGCCCCTGCCAGCATGGCCAAATGGCCATGCTGGCAGGGGCTGATGGGAATTGTCGTCCATTCGCATCTGGGGTGCCATAGGTTCGCCACCATGGAGATAGGGGATTGACTGCAGCCACACCAGATGTTCTAGAAGAGAGGCACAGAGCAACGGGGGTCCACTGGTGTCAGGAGTGGGAAGGACCTCTGGACAGCCCCTGCTCCAACAGGGCAGCAGGAGCATCCCCCCTCCGATGCAGAACACCTAATGGTGGTTAAAGCTTCGCCACTAATCAATTCAAGGGGTGCCTGACGACCCTTGAAGCCTTTCACAACCTGGCAGCAACTTCTCTGAACCTGGCAGCAGCTTCTCAGTCCCAGTGAGCTGACGATGGCTGCCTATTGGCTTTCCCTCCCCCTAACCAAATCAGATGGTGGGTCCCCCTCGCCCCACCTGGGAGACATAGAAAGGAAAAGCAGCAGTGGGGGTGGGGGAGTGTTTAGCCCATATGCTTGTCCCTGACATTAAACAGGCGCAAGCACCACCCAAGCTCCGAAGCCCTTTCCAAATCTGGGACCCGCCTACTTGAAGGACCATCTCTTTCCAGACATCCCTGCCTGTCAGCTACAGGCACCAGCCATCCACGGACTAACCCACCACTTAGGATGGCCCCTCAGGCATCGACCGGAGCCCAGACTTCTTTCGTCATTGCTCCAGCTCTGTGGGATGGACTTCCTGAACAAGTGAGGGAGGGGGGGCCCTCCCTGGAGATCTTCAGGGGACCCTGCCACACCAGCCCGCTTGCCGGGGGTTTGGAGGGGGTTTGGCACAGGAGATCAGGTGAACAGGCTGGGAGTCAGCAGTAGACCAGGCACATGGAGGCAACAGGAAGCACACTTGTTGCACCCTGGTAGAAGCAAGCTCACAGCAAGTCTTACACAGAGAACCTTGTCCCAGGGGTTGGGATTCTGCAAGGAGTTAATCCTCATCAGATGCAGACACTTCTATCTTCCCAGATCTTGCTGCAATACGAGCACTCCTCCTTTGCTTCTGCAGCAGCTGCCTCATCTTCTGCCTCCTGTGCTCAGCTGACTCATTACTGGGTTCCCTAGGAGGATCTGCAGGCTCCTCTACCTGCACGTCTTCAGGCAGGGAAGGGCTGGGGGTTGGCTCTGCTGCCTGGTCTTCCTCAGGAGCAGTCTGCACTGTGTTGTCAGGTCCTGGTAAGTACCCAGGGGCTGGCTCATGAGACTGGGAGACCTGGGGGAGGAGGGGGAGCAGAGTCGGTCTTGTCCCTATTAGGTAAGCCCACATTTCACAAAGCACTGCCAGAGGCGTCTCGTGAATTAGGTTTGTTGCCTCTTAGATATTCTGTAGCCGATCTTTGTGACCTCCAGATGTTATGGACTACAATTCTGATCAGCCCCCGCTGTGAATGGCCAATTGGGGCTGATGCGGGAATAGTAGGTCCCACAACATCTGAGTGCCAAAGGTTTGCCACCACGCCCTAGATCTCTGGAAGAGCGCCAGCCACAGATGCAGGCTTAAATGTCAGCAAGAATTACCGGGATAGCCGCTGTCACACAACCCAGAAACCTTAATAACATCCCAGTGATACGCAGGTGCTTCCTCTCGACACCGCCTCTCGAGAATTGTTAGGGTTGTCTACTTCTTTGTGCACCGCACGCCTGCTCTTCCTCTATCCGCCCCTTCTGCTAAATTTTGCAGAGCCATCCACCAACGGGTCTGGTGTAAAAGACACTAACCCAGACCGGTTTTGCCACATGCAAAAATACCGAGCGGTGATGGAAGCCCTGCTGACGGCACGCCAGGTTTTGGACATTGTCGTGTGGAACTGTGAGATGCTCCAGTTGAGCCAGTGGGCCAGTGTGCCAGGGCAGGAGTTCCTTTTCAACCTGCCCTCTCCTGACTGCAGGTGCCAGGAGGCACATCTGGGTTAAGGGGAATCAGTTAGGCTGGGGCAAGGGTGCGAATGCTGACCTTCTATGTATCTACACCTGTCATATGTTAATGGGCCTTTGTTCTGGGGTTTCCGGGCTGTATGTCCGTGTTCCAGACGCACCCCAGTGATTCTGGCCGTGAAAGCCTTTGGCCAGGACTTTGTTCTGTGTTCTATGCGCTTAGCAATGTAGCTAAATAGGCTGACCCTGCGTGGACTCCGGAAGGGAGGAGGGAGGAGCCCAGCAGGAGACTGTTGCTTTGGCCTCAGGATGCTCATCTTCCAAAACAAAGTCCTTCACTCCTCATTGTTCTCAGATTCTATGGGAAGGTGGGAGGAGGGAATCCAGGGGAGTCAAAGGGGGATAAACGTCACTGTAAAACCAGAATCGCCAGAACTGGCTGTCTGAAGCTGAGTTGCCAACCACCTGACAGCTGGACATGGCTCACCGACGGGAGACTCAAAGACTTCAGAACGCCACTTTGGCAGAGGGACAAACTCGTTCCATTTCCTCCTGTTCTCCAATTTCCTTTCTTGCTGAAGTTATAAGAATTCCAAGTTATAAGAATTCCTTTCATTTAGCAAATCATCTTCAGAACTTGACAGTTCCCCACTACCAAGGACCTTGCTCCAGAGCGGGGCCATTGCTCAGTTCTTCTAAAGAATTGGCGAGCTGAAGGTCTAACTTGCTAAATTCTCGGAATCACCTGTTGAAAGGACCAGGCAAGCAGGTGGCGTGAAAGACCTTTTTCTGCCTGAGATCTCGGAGAGCAGCTGTCAGCAGTGGCGTAACTACCATGGGGTGGGGTGGGGCCGACTCGGCAGACACACTGTTGGGTCGTGCATGGGGGGCAGTGCACGAAGCCCCACACTCCTCCTCCTTCCCCCCTCGCCCTGCCCTGCCAGGCCTGGCAGAGGCTACTGTGTGCGCCCCTGCCCAGCCCCCCGCACCTGAGCAAGGTAAGTGGTGGCTGGGGACATCACTGGGCGGGGGCCTCAAGGGGGGAAGAAAACTTGGGAGTCTGCCCCAGGCTCCATTTTCCCTTGCTATGTCCCTGGCTGTCAGTGTGGGTAGGCAATGCTGACTGTGACAAACCACATGTCTGATCCAGTGTCAGGCCATTTCTTGAGTTCATGTGGGCCTGAACTCCAACCGGTGCTTAGATCTCATCCCAAGTCACTTTTAGATTCTGGCTGCGAATTCACTTTCTCTCAGACTGTAATTCCCTGGTCCACTGTCTGCTCTCTGACACCCATTCCAACCCCTGGTTTTCCATAATTGAAGAAAAAATGGCCTCTATTGGACTGGGTCAGTGGATTCACTTTTGCCCTTTGGTCCTATTCAGAAGCTTATAGGAAATTAAAAGGTCAACTATTGAGTAGAGAGTTCTTCCACCAATCACCTAGCCAAGAAAACGTGCTCCTCGTGATTTTTTCTCTCTCCCATTTGAACTGGGCCAATTTGGAACTACTACCTGAATTGCTTAATAAAACCCCGCTCTCAAAGGAGAGCCATAATGCTTGCCAGGTTTAATGTTATGCCTTCTGCCTTGTTACATGGCAGATTTAATAAGCAAGAAAAGGCTAAAAAGATTGCGCCCATGCAACAATGGCTCAAAGGAATCTCTGTGGCCCTCCACTACTACACTGTCTCAGATTCACAGAATCCAGATCCAAGCATGTGAATTTAACTCCTTTACATTTACCCCATCTCCCCGATTTACTAGGATTACGCTGACTTGTTGGACAACCCTGATCCTTCTCTCTGTATGATGGTAGTGGCAGACTTTCTCCTGGAAATTACTAAACACCAGTAGATTTCCTTCGACCTGTATTGTATATGCTTTTTAATCCGCTTTTTATTACTGTTGTACTGTTGTCTATGCCAATAAAGGCTTGCTTCTCTTCTCTCATCCCAAGTCCCTGAAGTTTGGCCTGCAAGACGGAGCCCAGGGAAACTGCAGTTGGCACAGCCTCATTGCCTGACTCACGTCTGGAGGAAAGCTGCAGTGCCCTGGCCATCAGCACACACACACACACACACACACGCTCACACTCACACACACAGAAAGCCAGCCTGCCGCACACGGGCCGCCACTCACATGGAATATAGCCTGGTTTTCCTTGTTCTGCAGGAGCTGCGTCCAGACCTGGTTTTGCATTAAGAGCAAGTTCCCAAGCAAAGCCTTCTGCAGCAGAAAGCAAAGAGAGAGAAAGAGACCAGAGAGAGTTTCAGCGAAAGCCGAGAGGGCGGAGGAGGGAAACGAGGCCAAAGTGCAAAGGGGGTGCAGGACAACTGGAGACATAAGAACATAAGAACGAGCCTGCTGGATCAGACTGGAGTCCATCTAGTCCAGCACTCTACTACTCGCAGTGGCCCACCAGGTGCCTTTGGGAGCTCACAGGCAGGAGGTGAAAGCAAGGGCCTTAAGAACATAAGAAGGAGCCAGCTGGATCAGACCAGAGTCCCTCTAGTCCAGCACTCTGCTACTCGCAGTGGCCCACCAGGTGCCTTTGGGAGCTCACAGGCAGGAGGTGAAAGCAAGGGCCTTTAAGAACATAAGAACTAGCCAGCTGGATCAGACCAGGAGTCCATTTCCTCCAGTCCAGCTCTCTGGCTATCTCTGCAGAGTGGGCTCACCAGGTGCCTTTTGGGAGCCTCACCTGCAGGAGGTGAAAGCAAGGGGCCTTAAGAACATAGAAGAACTAGAGTCTGCTGGATCAGACCAGAGTCCATCTTAGTCCAGCACTCTGCTATTCATGCAGTGGCCCACCAGGTGCCTTTGGGAGCTCACATGCAGGATGTGAAAGCTAAGGGCCTTAAGAACATAAGGAACTAGTCCTGCTGGGATCAGACCAGAGTCCCATCTTAGTCTAAAGCACTCTAAGCTATTCTGCAGTGAAAGGCCCACCAGGTGCCTTTTTGGGAGCCTTGCCATTTTGCAGGATGTGAAAGCAAGGGCCTTAAGAACATAAGAACAAGCCAGCTGGATCAGACCAGAGTCCATCTAGTCCAGCACTCTGCTACTCGCAGTGGCCCACCAGGTGCTCTTTGGGAGCTCAACATGCAGGGGAGGTGAAAGCAAGGGCCTTAAGTACATAAGAACGAGCCTGCTGGATCAGACCGGAGTCCATCTAGTCAGCACTCTGCTATTCTGCAGTGGGCCCACCCAGGTGCCTTTTGGGAGCTCACAGGCAGGGAGGTGAAAGCAAGGGCCTTAAGAACATAAGAACTAGTCTGCTGGATCAGACCAAGAGTCCATTCAGTCCAGCACTTCTGCTACTGCGAGTGGCCCACCAGGTGCTGCCTTTGGGAGGCTCACCTGCCATGGGAGGTGAGAAAGCAAGGGCCTTTAAGAACATAAGAACTAGTCTGCTGGATCAGACCAGAGTCCATCTAGTCCAGCACTCTGCTACTCGCAGTGGCCCACCAGGTGCCTTTGGGAGCTCACATGCAGGATGTGAAAGCAAGGGCCTTAAGAACATAAGAACAAGCCAGCTGGATCAGACCAGAGTCCATCTAGTCCAGCACTCTGCTACTCGCAGTGGCCCACCAGGTGCCTTTGGGAGCTCACATGCAGGATGTGAAAGCAAGGGCCTTAAGAACATAAGAACTAGTCTGCTGGATCAGACCAGAGTCCATCTAGTCCAGCACTCTGCTATTCGCAGTGGCCCACCAGGTGCCTTTGGGAGCTCACCTGCAGGAGGTGAAAGCAAGGGCCTTAAGAACATAAGAACTAGTCTGCTGGATCAGACCAGAGTCCATCTAGTCCAGCATTCTGCTACTCGCAGTGGCCCACCAGGTGCCTTTGGGAGCTCACAGGCAGGAGGTGAAAGCAGGGGTCTTAAGAACATAAGAACTAGTCTGCTGGATCAGACCAGAGTCCATCTAGTCCAGCTCTCTGCTACTCGCAGTGGCCCACCAGGTGCCTCTGGGAGCTCACATGTAGGATGTGAAAGCAAGGGCCTTCTGCGGCTGCTGCTCCCGGGCACCTGGTCTGTTAAGGCATTTGCAATCTCAGATCAAAGAGGATCAAGATTGGGAGCCATAAATCGACTTCTCCTCCATAAATCTGTCCAAGCCCCTTTTAAAGCTATCCAGGTGAGTGGCCATCACCACCTCCTGTGGCAGCATATTCCAAACACTGTAACCACTGCCAGTGAAGAAGTGTTTCCTTTATGAGTCCCACTCTTCCCCAGCATTTTCAATGAATGCCCCCTGGTACTAGTATTGTGAGAAAGAAAGAAAAATTTCTCTCTGTCAACATTTTCTACCCCATGCATAATTTTATAGACTTCAATCATATCCCCCCTCAGACGTCTCCTCTCCAAACTAAAGAGTCCCAAACGCTGCAGCCTTCCTCATAAGGAAGGTGCTCCAATCCTTCAATCATCCTCGTCTCTTCTCTGCACTTTTTCTATCTCTTCATATTCTTTTTTTGAGATGCTGCACTCAGAACTGAACACAGGACTCCGGGCGCGGCTCTAATTCACTGCTTTATAAGGGCATGACAATCTTTGCAGTTTTATTATCAACTCCTTTTCTAATGATCCCCAGCATAGAGTTTGCCTTTTTTCACAGCTGCCATGCATTGAGTTGACATTCCCATGGAACTATCAACTAAGACGCCCAAATCCCTTTCCTGGTCTGTGACTGATAGCACTGACCCCTTTGAACATTGAGACCCTTTGAACATTGAGACCCTTTGAACATTGGCAGTGGGGGCCAAAAGCTCAAGGGCAGGAGGGCGCCCGTCCACGTGGCTGCAGCGGGAGAGGTCCCGGCACCCACGCTCATCCATTTGCGCCATTCACTGTCCGCCTTTCTCACAGGGACCCGAGGCGGATGACGCAGGGCGATCGACAAAATGGGGAGACTCAATACATGACGTGTTGCGACTGTAGAAGTCTGGAAGAAACCAGAAGGAACTGAAGCAGAGCGTACATATCCACGACACCCGAGCAAGCCAAACCGATTTGGCGCATTTAGGGCCAGGATATTACTTGAACGTGACTTGGGTGGACGGGCTTTGAGGGAAGAGGGACCGTGGCTGGTCCCAGAACAGCACTGGGGGAGGGAGTGGCTGGACTGGCGAGCCCACACCAGCGTGGGGGGGTCACCTTGAGAGGCTGTGTCATGCTGCACAAGAGAGACGGGAGAGGAGGGGCCCTTCCACCTAGAAATGGCCACCTCTGGTCAGGACACCGCACACAAACAAGGGCATTTGCAGGTTCCGTTAATGGGTCAGGCAGAAGAGAGGCTCACCTGCTGCGCTTGGCTCTGGTTCTGGAGCGCCAGCTGAAGAAGAGCCGTAGAGAGAGCCGGGTTGGCCAGCAGAGGCACCGAAGGAGGAGCGCCCAGGATTCCTGGGAAGAGAAATGCACGCATGAGAAAGCTCCCTCCCGTTCCTTCCAAACAACCTGCCCTACCACTGTGTTTCTCAGGCTGTGGGTCAGGGCCCAAGTGTGGGTCACAGACCAATCCTCCCCCATTCCCCCTAGGCTGGGAAACCAAATGTAGAAACCTGGAAATCTTCCACGTCACACATTAGTCAGTCTTTTTTTTGTCTTCCCTGCGTATACCGTGTTTCCCCGAATATAAGACAGTGTCTTATATTAATTTTTGCTCCCAAAGATGCGCTATGTCTTATTTTCAGGGGATGTCTTATTTTTCCTGTGTTCTGTTCGTCAGGCGTGCTTCCAAACAAAAACTTTGCTACGTCTTACTTTCGGGGGATGCCTCATATTTCGCACTTCAGCAAAAACCTCTACTATGTCTTATTTTTCGGGGATGTCTTATATTAGGGGAAACAGGGTACATGTTGACCAAGCAAAGCATTCCCTGATAAGAGTGACTTTCTGAGAATCTTCGGGGAGATCAGCGTGAGACGGAGAGGGGGGTCAGGGGCTGGAATGTAACTTCTATGCACAAAGGTTGTGTATGTTGTGTACGGCTGCTCAGGGCTCATGGTGGGGGCAGCCGCATCCTTTGTACAAAATTTGTCGACTGCTCAAAAACACCTGGTTAACCACTATAGAAAACGGAGTGCTGAACTAGACTGGCATTACTATCCTGGTTTGCCCGGGGTGGGGGGGGGGGGGGGGCAAAGAAACCATGGCCCAAATTTGGATGGGTGTCTTGCCCAGTCTTATTCCGGGCCTGGCCACAGATCTCCTCCTGACAGGAGGCGGGGACAGTCATCTGTCTCTTCCCTCCCCCGCCCCACTTCCCAAGCAGTCCTGGGAACCCACCTGTTGTTGCTGTGGGACCCCTGGGGTAGAGCTAAGGCGGTGGAGAGGTGAAACACGAAGTAGAACAAAGCACTCTCCAATAGCCAATATTGTAAATCAAGCGCAGATAAACATAATGTGATATAAAAGAGGAGGAGGAGTTTGGATTTATATCCCCCCTTTCTTTCCTGTAGGAGACTCAAAGGGGCTTACAATCTCCTTGCCCTTCCCCCCCTCACAACAAACACCCTGTGAGGTAGGTGGGGCTGAGAGAGCTCCGAATAGCTGTGACTAGCCCAAGGTCACCCAGCTGGCGTGTGTGGGAGTGCACAGGCTAATCTGAATTCCCCAGATAAGCCTCCACAGCTCAGGCGGCAGAGCTGGGAATCAAACCCGGTTCCTCCAGATCAGAGTGCACCTGCTCTTAGCCACTGCTCTTAGCCACTACACCACTGCTGCAACAATGCAACACTGCTCTTAGCCACTTAGCCACTACGCCACTGCTGCAACAATGCGATATGCTCAACTGACTGAGACATCTTATTGTGCATGGTTAAGTCCAAAACGACAAAGGATTTTTTTTAGCCATTCACTGATGAAGGAACAAAACCGAGACACAACTGCGGGCCAGGTCTGATGGCTACGGACAGCTGGTGTCCTTGAGCGTTGCAGCCGGGCAAGGAAAGTTATTTGAGGACTCGGGCAAAACCTTTTTGAAGTCAACAGAGGTTTTTTGAGGTTACTTGGGACTATAAGTGAAATGCTTTCTCTTCAGCACGGTGCTTTTTGAGTGGACTATAGCAATTCATTGTTGAATAGGGGGAATTACTCCCATTGTAGGAAGCCCCAGCAGGAAAGTGTCTCAACAGTGCCATTTAGCTACTTACTCTAATAGGTGATAATCCATGTACGTATATGTAATAAAGACTCGTTTTGTGTATTTGAATGTTTGTACCACACTGTTGCACTTTCTGTCACACTGTATTTGTCTGCATTCGATTTACTGCATTGGCCAATGGAGTGTGTTTTGTGTTGTTCTGTTTGGTAGAGATAAGGAGACCCGGCCACATTCCTTTCTAGCTGAGAGAGAAGAGTTGGTTTCTCTGGGAAGGGGGTGCGTGATTTGGAGTGGGGCGGTTAGACAATTTGCTTTCTGCATTTTCTAGAGGGGTTTTGGTGGGGGATTTCCCAGTTCTGCCAACAGACGTCTCACCTGGACCGCTGTTTCTGAATAAAGACTTTTGCTAAAACAGAAGTGCTTTCCCTGAACAGCCCGAGGAGCCTCAACAAGCCTGGGGCCTGCTTCCTGCTCCTTGCCCGTCCGGTTGCCTCCTTGAACCCTCCCCTGCCCAAGGCCTCCAGAAAAAAAACAGGGTCCGTCAAAACCACGATGTAGGAAGTCGTGACATGGGTGGGAGAACGGCATTTTAATCTGCACGATCGACCCGACCTCTAGAGGGAAATAAGAAGGCCTGTGGGGAAGACCCACGTCGCACCACCCTCTTTCTAAAAACACTTAGGCCCCTTCCGCACACGCAAAATAATGCGTTTTCAAACCACTTTCACAAACTGTTTGCAAGTGGATTTTGCCATTCCGCACAGCTTCAAAGAGCACTGAAAGCAGCTTGAAAGTGCATTATTCTGCATGTGCGGAAGGAGCCCTAGTGTTTTCAGTGTTGGAAAAGGAGTTGTCGGCATGTCGGGAACCGCTGCCACGGCAGGACCCCTCCCTTTCCACCTACCTTGCTTTCCTCCCACGGCTCCATGCAGAAGGGGGCTCAGCAGGAGCTGTAGGGACGTCGAGTTCCCCAAGCTGTTCAAAATCTGAAGAAGGTTTGGCTCAGGAAGAAGCCCTTTCCCCCGATTCAGCGCCTTGAAAAGGAAGAGCAGGAGGGCAGTGAAAGGACACTGGCGCTTGGAGGATACTTGCCGGCTGCGCGTTCTTATCAAAGGGACGCAGGAAGGAGAGGCCTGCAGGCTCGCAAAGCTTTGGCAGCGCACAGCAGTTGGACAAACCTCCCTGCCAGTCTGACTGCTGCGGAGGATGACAAGACCTTCAGTATTTCGTCTGGGCTCGTTTAGACTCGAGGAATGCGTCGCCTTGCTCCAAACTCCTGTGACGGAATGGGTGTCAAGTCCCGACCCATTCACCCTCAGGTCGAGCCACAGCCATCCACGGGTGGCCAGGAGACCGTGGCACCAAAGAGTTCCTTGCTTGTGCTTCACTGAGAAGAAGAAGGAGGGTTTGGATTTATATCCCCCTTTCTCTCCTGTAAGGAGACTCAAAGGGGCTGACAATCTCCTTTCCTTTCCTCCCTCCCCACAACAAACACCCTGTGAGGTGGGTGGGGCTGAGAGAGCTCTGAAGAACTGTGACTAGCCCAAGGTCACCCAGCTGTGTGTGTGGGAGTGCACAGGCTAATCTGAATTCCCCAGAGAAGCCTCCACAGCTCAAGTGGCAGAGCGGGGAATCAAACCCAGTTCTCCAGATTAGAGTGCAGCTGCTCTTAACCACTACGCCACTGCTGCTCTCTCCAATGGACCTTACCCCTGCTGAATAGGGACATAGATGTATCAGTACCAGTGCAATTCCTTTCCTTTGAGGCACTGCAAGATGTGTGTTGATGTGGCTGCAGTATGTTGACGCACCAAACCATCGGCAAATCCCTGAGCACCAAGTTGGGACAACCCTGCCAAACGCGGTGCCCATCTACGCAGCAACGGAGAAAAGTTGCAAAAGGATCTTTTTGAGACCGAGTGCCCAAATTGCAACCCAAACCCCACTTATTTATCGTAAAGTGCCAACCTGGTAATTTAACCTGAATGCTGAGGTTTTAGTTTAGAAAAAAAACAGTTGGCTCCCTCTTCCTCCGCCCCACCCACTTGAGTAGGGGTCAGCCTGCTCTAGCCTCCAGCAAGTCCCACGCACACCGCTCTGTGCCTCTCTAGTATCTCTGCCTCCTCTGCGCCCCCTCCCCTCAGGCAGCAGCCATTCGGAGCACAGGCACCAGGCCCGCCAGCCGAGTCCTCCCTGCTCACCGTGGTGTGCGCACGTTGTGTTCAGTGGCCCAGATCAGTCTAGATGTGTGTGTGTGTGGGGGGGTGATTTTCCGCCCCCCACATGATGAACTCTGTGTGCGCGTGCCCACAGAGAGGACTCTGAGTGCCACCTCTGGCACCCGTGCCATAGGTTCGCCATCACTGCCATAAAGGAACATACAGAGCCGGATTCAAGGACAGGGGCCAGGGGCCGGTCCTCTGTTTTGGGCCCAAAAAACCTCTTTTGCAACAAGGGGACGAGGCAGCAGGCGGCGAGTGGGAGGGGCGTTATCGCAAGCTGGACTCTTACCGTAGCCTGGGCAGCTATCAGAGCTGCAAGCATGCTTCGCCCAGGAGGGCCTGGAGCGCAGAAGGAGACTCGGATGTGGTTCCCGGCAAGCGGCATGCCATTGGTGGCCTCCTGAACGGCCTCCGCGATCTCTGCCGACTGGTATTCCAGGATAGCAAAGCCCTTCAGCTGCCCGTCCTGACCGCAAGCCAGCTATGGAAAAGAAAGGCAGGTGCTGAGCACGGGAGGACGGAGGCGGCGGCACCCTCACAGCCAAGGCCCTGGTCGGCTTGCTGGCCTGAGCTAGTGGGCTAGCTTGCTCTTGCCAGATTCAGGACTGAAACGTGACTGGCTCCTGACTGCGACCCCGTTACCCAAGTCAGGAGGTCTCACGGTCCTCAGAGGGGCTTCATCATAATTACAGAGTGGATCAGGATGTCCCTGGGCAAATGATGGTTAAGGAGAACCATACTGGATGAGGCTCGAGGAAGGGGCAGGGCAAAGTCACCCCCACCCCTCAAACGTCTTGCCACACATCTGGCAGCTCAACTGCTGTTCTCTCTTTTGCCGGAACTGGCCAACAGGGCCGGCCAGCCGTTCACTCTCAGTCTCCAAGACTAGAAAGAGGGAGTCTTGGATCCCTGACCTTTGAAAGCCTGCGGGTTCCTCTGTACTTCAGAAAGGGTGGAGGGCAGAGCCACGACATGGCTGCTGCAAGGGGCGGAGCCACACAGAGAAAGCTCAAGGGCAGGATGGAAGAGGAGCGTTTAAAAATACACTGGGGGAAGAAGAAGAGAGCATAAAACCGATCCCATTGTGGCAGCTGCCACTGGAATAATGTCATTTTAATCTCTGCGACCAATCGGATCTCCGGTGGCCAATGAGAAGTCCTGTTGGACAACAGCCCCGTGTAGCCAGACACACTTAAAAAAAATACTTAATGGGTGCCAGGAAAGGTGTTGTCGAGCAGCACAATGTCCTCGGACACGCCACTGGGGACCCCTGCTTCAGTCAGTCCTACTGCACCAAGACCAAACAACGTGGCCAAAAGGACAAGGAGGAGGAAAAGGGGGAGCAGAAGTTTGGATTTATATCCCCCTTTCTCTCTTGTAAGGAGACTCAAAGGGGCTGACAAACTCCTTTCCCTCCCCCACCCATAACAAACACCCTGTGAGGTGGGTGGAGCTGAGAGAGCTCCGAAGAACTGTGACTCGCCCAAGTGTCACCCAGCTGGCGTGTCTTGGAGCATACAAGCTAATCTAGTTCACCAGATAAGCCTCCACAGTTCCAGCGGCAGAATCAAACCCGGTTAGAGTGCCACACACTGAAAGATACTGAAGGAGCCCCCTGCCTCTCTTTAGGCAAGAATCACATCCCATCTGCACTGATACACAACTGTGTCCGCAGCTGAGCAGAACTGCTGACACACCCCACCATCAAAAGGAATATCTAAACAAACAGGGGGGCGACAAATCGCCTCAATGAATTAGGGGAGGGTCTTCTGTTCCTCCTTATCATTTGGTGATCACCCAACATCTTGGGTGAGGTGGCTTGCTGGAGAGAGGCGGTTGCTGTTCGTGTCCCTGGAACAACTTGCATTTAGCAGACCAACAATAACAGCCAAACGTGCCCCCAGTTCTCTTAAGGATCATTTAGATGTCTGTTTGGTGTAGGCCCCCAAATAAAGGAACTGGCATGTCTCCAGCCCACTGGAGGTGGACTTTCCACTGTCATTTGGGCTCAGGCTTCTACCCTGTATGAACTTCCCTGCCCATCACGGGACGTCCCCTTTATTCCCCAACAGCCAGCCCTGCACCAAAACGACCTGCCGTGAGCACAACCAAGCTTCCCATCCAGAACGCTCCGATTATTCCAAAAGGAGCCTTTCGAGCGGGGCTGAACAAGCAAACCTAGTCCGTTCCCACCTGTCAAAAAGGCGCTCCCTATTTTTAAAAAAGGCTTATCCTCAAATCCAGCTAATTACAGACCAATTAGCTTACTTAGTGTTGCAAGCAAACTATATACTAAATATCTGTGTATAAAACTACTTGAATGGCTGAATAGAGAAAAACTATTGGAGGATGAACAGGCTGGCTTTCGTAAAGGCCGTTCAACTATGGATCACTGCCTGATATTAAACTACCTGGTAGAGAAATATGTGCTTGTCAAAAAAGGATCACTATATGCAGCTTTTGTTGATCTTAAAGCTGCATTTGACAATGTAACTCGTAGTCGGCTTTGGTCAAAGTTAGCAGAAACTAATATCGATAGACGCCTTCTCCACTTAATTGTCAAGTTACATGAGAACACGACCATACAGGTAAGGTTCTCACACAAAGGTCATCTAACGGCGCCCATCTCTACTCAGAAAGGTGTAAGACAAGGGTGCCTTCTAGCACCCCATTTGTTTAACTTTTATGTTAACACATTAATAACAGGGTTTCATAAGAAAGATACTCATGCATCTATCCTTACCGCTGATAAGAGCATAGCCATTCTCATGTATGCCGATGATGCTGTTGTATTATCATTGACGAGAGTGGGGCTAAAAAGAGCGCTGAAGATATTTGCTCAGATATGCACAGAGGAACAGCTAAGTATCAACTACGCAAAGACCAAGATAGTGCATTTTAATGCCAAATTTAAGAAACTGAAATGGCAGTTGTTAGGTCATCAGATTGAACAAATAAAGTGTTTCAAATACCTAGGTGTGGTTTTCCAGTACAACGGAAAACCCTCAGCCCATATACAAACAGCCATACACACAGCACAAAGGAGCTCACAGGCAATCCTAAGATATTTTCGAAGGCGCTGAATTATTCCGAGGGGGCCACGGCACTTAAGACCAGCCCCAAGCATCTAGGCCAGGGGGTCCCAAGTGTCGGGAGCCTGTGGGCGCCCGTGGAATTCTGGCACCGTGTGGTCAGCGCAGCCACAAAACGGCTGCTGCCATGAAGACCTTTGTGCTGTGGTGGCAGGGCCCTGCCGTATTTCATTCAGGGTCAATCCTAGAGCAGGGGTGGGCAATTATTTTTTCCATGGGGCCGCATAAGAAACAGAAAATATTGTGGAGGGCCAGGCCAAAAGAAAGGGGGCAAGGCGCTTTTGAAAGCCCCGCAGAAGCCGGCAGCCAAGGCAACTGGCTTCTGCGGGGCTTTCAAAGACGCCTCGCTCCCCAGCACAGCAGGGGGGCCAGTCAAGGTCATCCGGCGGGCCGGATGAGGCCCGCGGGCCGTATAATGCCCAGGTCTGTCCTAGAGGGCAGCCTAGAGAATTTTTTTGCATTGAATCTACCTGGTTATCAGTCTGTCTCTTATCTCGCTTTTGTTATGGTTCCTGCAGCTGGAAGCAAGGGGAGGTTTCGGGTGTCTCCTTCGCCCAGGTTCTCCCTGTCTGAGGAAGGAGCGTGAGTGTGCCCTGCCGCCCAAAGGAGGGTGTGTGTGGGAATGATGCTTCCACTGTGGCGGATAGAACGCTTTGCCCGCTTCAATGTATTTAGTTCTGACAATAAGAAGACATCCGCTTTTCTATGCTTGTAATCAGTAAATAACAATTCTGCTTTCCAAGCGCCAGTTCATTTATTGGAGAAGTTCATTGTACAGTTCTGGGCACCACGGGGGACACGAGAGCCATGCTTTGATATTTGAAGGCATGTCGTGTTGGTGAGGGAGCAAGCTTGTTTTCTGCTGCTCCAGAGACTAGGACCGGGAGTCATGGGTTCAAGGTGAAGGACAAGAGATTCCACCTAAACATTAGGAAGAACTTCCCATACACTTTGGCTCGTTTTAACGCTCTGCCTAACACTATGACTCTTGGCAGGTACAATAACACTCCATACGAGAACAGGTTATGCCAATGTAATATGGCCGTTGTTGAGACTGTTCAACATGTACTATTGGAATGTCCAATGTGCGAGTCGTTACGCTCTATATACATTTGTCCATTGATAGAGAGCTCAAACGATGTTAGGCTACCATCTGTTATGAATTTTCTACTCAACAGTTCCTGTGATCTTGTTTGTGATAATGTTGCAAGTTTTTTGAGGAACTACTTGGTCAGGCGCAATCATTGCCTACATAGTAGTAACGGCTAAATTATTTTATGTGTGCGTGAATGTTGTAAATGTTCAACGCTGTTTTAATGTATTTTAATATTTTAATGTCTCAGTTAGTAGATAAATGCCCCTTTTTACTAACTCTGTAATTTATAATGCCAATAAAGGCTTTGGAAATTGGAAGAACTTCCTGGCTGTCGAGGCTGTTGGACAGTGGAATGCACTCCCTGGGAGTGTGGTGGAGTCTCCTTCTTTGGAGGTTTTTAAAGAGAGGCTGGATGGCCATTTGTCCAGAGTGCTTTGATTGTGTGTTCCTGCACTGCAGCGGGTTGGACTGGATAGCCCCTGGGGGTATCTTCCAACTCTATGATTCTGCGTCTGGGTTGTAATACCATATTGGAGATGCCGACTCTAAGCTCCCTTTCTGAACAAGGCACCTGAGATGCATTCTTTGCACAAATAATCTGGGCAGCACACCTCACAGCAGCCGGCTTACAACTCAAGAGCGGAAGGCAGCCTGACCTTCGGCTACTTCCTCAAGGATAGGAATCTCAAAGCAGGCACGGTCCAGAAAGACGCTCAGCACATGAGGCCACAACGAGCGCGTGAGGGACACTCACCTGACAGAACGCCGCAGGGCAAAGGGCCGAGAAGGCCTGCCTCAGCTCTTCGACGTCGTTGTAATTGTGGGGCAGTTTGTCTACACACAAGCACTTGGAATGAAGGAGGTCCAGGGTCAGCTGGTTGACGTCTGTCCAGTGAACGTAGAGGGTTCGTGTCCCCAGCTGTTTGCCCAGCAAGTCGGATTTCGCCCTGGCCGCCGAATCCTTTTTCATGTACTCCACAAAGCCGTAGCCTTTGGAGTGTCCCGTTTTCTCACTGTAGACCAGGAAGCAGCGCTCCAGATTCCCAAAGGGCCGGACCAGGTCCTCAAACTGCTGCTGCGTGTAAAGCTGGGGCAGGTTGGCGATGCACAGGAGGGCGTCCGTCGGCTGCAGCTGCACCGTGATCTCCTTGTCTCGAAGCCGGCTCAGGTGGAATTTCTGGATGGCCGATTCGGCCTGTTCCCCGTTCAGCAAAGTGACGAAGGCTGCAAGGGAGGAGGGACGTCAGCGTTTTTTTACTACATTGGACGTGCATTTTAACTTGGCCCCAACTGTTTAAATGATGGGTCCCTGTTTGGCTTTAACGTGGCTTCCATGTGCTTTTATTATGTACATTTTAAAATATTTTATTATTATTATTTATTAAATTTAGTATACCACCCTATCCCCGAAGGGCTCAGGGCGGTGTACAGATAAAACATCAGCTAAAAACATACATATAATTAAAACAACAGTCATATCTTAAAACATCGCCCGCGCCCTTGCGAAACCCTCCTAATGTGAAATAATGGGTGGTATTAGGGCCCATGGGGGTAAAGAGGAGGGGGCAGGGGCACCCTCAGCAGCTGGTCTCTCCGAAGGCCCGGTGGAACAACTCAGTCTTACAGGCCCTGCAGAAATCCCCAAGGTCCCGCAGGGCCCGGACAGTTGGAGGGAGAGTGTTCCACCAGGCCGGAGCCAGAGCCGTGAAGGCCCTGGCCCGAGTGGAGGCCAGCCGCATCATTTTAACCACATTAGTGTCCCTGATGGTGGCACGGGCGGCCGACATGTTAAGGAGGGAAGGAGGAACAAAAGAATGAAGAGTGAGAAAATGAAAGCAAGCGTGAGAGCGAGAGAGCGGACAAGAGTGAGGCAGTGAGCACAGACAAAAGAGCGAGAATGAACGAGAGAGCAGACAAGAGCAAAAGAGAGGGTACAGGTAGGACAGCGGGAACGAACGACAAAAGCGAGTGAGAGCGAACGAGTGGACAAGAGAGAAAGAGGGAGTATGGACAGGAGACTGAGAACAAACAGGAGAATGACTGAAAGCAAGAGAAGAGACAAGAGCAAGGAAGTGAGGACAGACAGGACAGCCAGAACAAAAGAGACAGCGAATGAGAACCAGGAGGCACAGACAGGAGAGCCGGAACAAACAAGAGAGCGGACAAGAGCAGGAACGGAAGCAAGTGCTAGCAAGACAGTGAGAATGAATGGAAGCCCACACCCAAGCCAAAACATTCAGCCCTCCTCGTCGATTTCAAACAAGATCACTCTACACCACAGAAGAAGTGCTGCGCTGCTTCTTCCGGAAAGTCCACCTGCCCCAGGAACCTGTCTTCAATCAGGAGAAGCCGCCCAGTGCAGCATGATGGTGATAACCATTTCCCATTTTATTTATTCACTTATTTTTACATATTATTTAGATTTAATAGACCGCCCACCCCCGGGAACGGCTCTGGAGCCCAGGCAAGACAAAATGATCACACTGAACGGGAGGACGGACGCATGACATTGCGATATGGTAGCCAAGAAAGCCAATGCACTTCTGGGATGCATCAATAAGAGTGTAATGTCTAGATCGAGGGAAGTAATTGTACCACTTTACTCTGCATTGGTCAGACCTCACCTAGAGTACTGTGTTCCGTTCTGGGCACCGCAATTCAAGAAGGATATTGACAAGCCGGAACGGGTCCAGAGGAGGGCAACCAAAATGGTCAAAGGTGTGAGATCCATGCCCTAGGAAGAGAGACTTATGGAGCTGGGGATGTTTAGTCGGGACAAGCAAAGGTTAAGGGGGGGACATATGATAGCCATGTTTAAATATTTGAAAGGATGCAATGTCGAAGAGGGAGCAAGCTTTTTTTCTGCTGCCTCAGAGACTTGGACACGGGTTCAAGGTGAAGGAAAAGAGATTCCACCTAAACATCAGGAAAAACTTCCTAACAGTCAGGGCTGTTCGACAGTGGAATTCACTGCTTCGGAGTGTGGCGGAGTCTCCTCCTTTGGAGGTTTTTAAAGAGAGGCTGGATGGTCATCTGTCAGGAGTGCTTTGATTGTGTCTTCCTACATGGCAGGAGAGTTGGACTTGATGGTCCTTGGGGTCTCTTTCAACTCTGATTCTATGACATTCTGTAAACTCAAATCAGTGCACCAGTTTCACAGAAAGCTCCTCTAGAATCTGCCTGGGATTTCACGGTTCTGAACCACTTCTGCCCTGTGCCAGCTTAGCAAATCCAACGTTCCCAGTCAGCCCCCCCCCCCCCGCCCCCAGCCAAGTTCCAAAACATTTCTGAAACTGGGTTTTAAAGGCATTCCCTCTTGCTAGCCACGTGTTTCTCATTCCTGCCTCCATCAGCTTTCCTGCAGACAGCAGGAAGTCAAAGACCTCAGGAAGTTGAAAAGGCCAAGACTTGGACTCCAACCGAACATTAATCGTGCAACTCATCTGCGGGTGAAGTTGAACACACACACACACACGCACGCACGCACGCACACACAAAACACACACACACACACCAGAGTTGCCTGAGGCTGACTGAAGACGGGCGGAGGCTCTCCAGCACCTCGAGCACAGGTCTCCCACATCACCTTTTAACTAGAGAGGCCAGGGATTGAACACACGACTTCTGCATGCCCAGCTGATGCTCGGCCACGGAGCCCCGCCCCTGCGCCATCATCAGAACCAAGCAGTGAGGAGTACTTGGCACTCCTTCCTTTTTTCCTTGGAATGATCGCAAAGATGCCGGCGTGGCGGCGTGGTTCAGAGCAGGTGGATTCTAATCTGGAGAACCAGGTTTGATTCCCCGCTCCTCCACCTGAGTGGCGGAGGCTTATCTGGTGAGCCAGGTGTGTTTCCGCACTCCTACATTCCTGCTGGGTGACCTTGGGCTAGTCACAGTTCTCTCAGGACTCTCTCAGCCCCACTTGCCTCACAAGGTGTCTGTTGCGGGGAGAGGAGGGAAAAAGAGTTTGTAGGCCACCTTGAGTCTCCTTACAGGACAGAAAGGCGGGGATCCTCCTCCTCCTCGCCCCCCCCCCTCTTCTGGGTAGAAAGGCCCTGGCTTTAACAAGGTGAATGATCTTCTCTACAGTCATGGAATGGAGTTAGAAAAGGCCTGCAGCTTTTTCCAAGTTAAAAGATAGCAAACAATGAACTGTGTGGAATAGAAGGGCAGGGACTTGACTTTCAGGGAAAGTGCTGCCAGAGATCCAAGGAATACTCAATAATTGTATACGAAGCTTGAACAGACAGGAGGCTGTTCAGCCTTTACAGGCTTTACGCGGCAAAATACGTTGGCCAAGACAAACACAGCTTTTTCTGCCTCCAGGCTGCAAGTTGTTCACGGCCCACCTATTCTGCAGTTCTGGGTTTTAACAGCCCAACGTCACAGCAACCGATGCCTCACACTCTTCTTCTAACGAGTTTGGATTTATATTCTGCCCTTCTCTCCTGTAAGGAGATTCAAGGTGTCTTACAAGCTCCTATCCCCACAACAGACGCCTTGTGAGGCAGGTGGGGCTGAGAGAGTTCTGACAGAGAACTGTGACTCGCCCAAGGTCACCCAGCAGGAATGCAGAAGTGCCGAAACGCATCTGGTTCCCCAGATAAGCCTCGGCCACTCAGGTGGAGGAGTGGGGAATCAAACCCCGTTCTCCAGATTAGAATCCACCTGCTCTAAACCACTACGCCACCCTGGCTCTCCAGCTTCCCCTGTTCATGGGAACCCTCAAAGGAACCACGGCGCTAGGTTGCTGAAATGTGGGCGTGCACTCCTGAACCTGGACTTCAACCTGTTACCTAGCAGCCTAAATGTAGCTTCCAGAACCTCCCGGCTACATTTCCCAATGTTGTTGGTGCCAATGTAGACCACAACTGCTGACTCCACCCCAGCACTGTCTAAAAGCCTATCTAGATCTGGTCTATCTGGTCTGATCCAGCTGGCTTGTTCTTATGTTCTTAACCATGTGACGACAGAGAGAGATTCACATGAACTGGAACAGCCAATGTCTTTGTTGATTCCCCACACAAAGCCAGGGACTGGGTTTCCACGTTGCCTTCCCACCCACAATACAGACTTCTGTTTGGGGTTGGAAGCAAATCTTTGCCAATTCCTCTCTTTTAACTTCAACCCGTCCCAGTGATGTTAGTAAAGATCCAGAAACCCATATGGAAACAGTGGCCTTCTCCTGGACGGCGATGAGGGCATCCTGGATGGGTGATTTCCAACCTATACTCAGGGAGGCAGGACTTAATTGATGTCACTTCCTGTGTTGGGTTGGCACTTCCCCTTGATCCCCAGTCTCCCATTGACGAAAGCAGTATACAGCAGAATTCTAGATCAATGAGGTGATAACAGGAAAAATGACAACAGGTTAAGGTAACAACACAGAACACAATGTATATATATGTGAAGAAGGAACTCCAAGGATAACCTAAAACTAAGGCAATTCTTAACCCTTTTTTTGAACTGTGTAACTAGATGGAGACTATAATTTTGGGAAGAGCGTTCTCATCGCCGCCCACAGAGAAGGCCCCTTCAGGTGAGTACCAATGGATCAAGCCTGAGGCGCATTCGGCATCCTGGATGGGACCTCCTCGAAAGAAAATCCCAGAATCGGTGGGTAACTAGTCTCCTATCATATGTTCTAGAACTCACCAAAGGCTGCCCCTTGGCTGAAAATGGTATGTAGCTTATAATGTCTAATGAATGATGTAACTGAAGACTTCACGCACGCTTCTACAAATATCCTCCAGTGATGAGGCCTAAACGCCAGCGCTAGTTGCGCGACCTTGTGGAGTGGGCTGTAATACCCTGTGATTGGCATGTTGAGGCTTTGTAACGCCTCCACGATGCAGGTTTTGAGCCGCGGTAACTGAGGGATGCTTTTGGACATTTGTGCTCTTTCATATTAGGCTGTGACGCTATCGAAGAGGGACTCAGTGTTTCTGATGGTTTCAGTATCGATGATGAAGCTTTGAGTGCCCTTCTAACGCCCAGGTGATGCCAAAGTCTTCTTTTGATGGACGTGACGACAAAAAACGCCGAATTATGATCTCTTTGTTTGAGATGAACAGTGGCTACCTCGAATGAAGGTGGGGTCGTACGCGATAACTACTCTGTCCCTATGGAATACGCACAGCGTTGTGAAGTTAACTGAAAGAGCTTGTAGCTCTGATATCCTTCTGGCAGTAGTGATGGCTTATGAGAATACTAGTTTCATTCGGAGCCACTTGAGGTTAATGTCCTGGATGGGCTCAAAGGGAGGTCTAGTAAGAGCTGATAGGACCGTGTTAAGTCTCCAGACGGGGAACCTATGAACTACCAGACGCTGCTTGTGAGCGACTCCTTTGAGAAACCCTCAGAATGTCCGGATGTCTGGTCACTGGTGGTCCCTGTATTTTTTACATACCGGAGAGGCTGGCTATCTCCGCGAGGGTAGAGTTCTTAGACCTTCGTCAATCCCTGCTGCAGGCAACTGAGGATCTGAGGGACCTAAGGATGTAGTGGATCTGTATGGTTTTTCTGTGCCCAGGAGGCGTTTCTCCATGAGGAATTATATATGCGCCGCAGGATGCCCCTTCTGGAGGCGATGAT